>NC_088419.1:2223025-2353025 GCF_034236695.1 Oncorhynchus nerka
CAGTGGATGGGGTTAACTGGTCTAGGAACAGTGGAGGGGTTAACTGGTCTAGGAACAGTGGAGTTAACTGGTCTAGGAACAGTGGTTAACTGGTCTAGGAACAGTGGGTTAACTGGTCTAGTAACAGTGGGTTAACTGGTCTAGTAACAGTGGGTTAACTGGTCTAGGAACAGTGGGTTAACTGGTCTAGGAACAGTGGGTTAACTGGTCTAGGAACAGTGGGTTAACTGGTCTAGGAACAGTGGGTTAACTGGTCTAGGAACAGTGGGTTAACTGGTCTAGGAACAGTGGGTTAACTGGTCTAGGAACAGTGGGTTAACTGGTCTAGGAACAGTGGGTTAACTGGTCTAGGAACAGTGGAGGGGGTTAACTGGTCTAGGAACAGTGGGTTAACTGGTCTAGGAACAGTGGGTTAACTGGTCTAGGAACAGTGGGTTAACTGGTCTAGGAACAGTGGGTTAACTGGTCTAGGAACAGTGGGTTAACTGGTCTAGGAACAGTGGGTTAACTGGTCTAGTAACAGTGGGTTAACTGGTCTAGTAACAGTGGGTTAACTGGTCTAGGAACGGTGGGTTAACTGGTCTAGGAACGGTGGGTTAACTGGTCTAGGAACAGTGGGTTAACTGGTCTAGGAACAGTGGTTTAACTGGTCTAGGAACAGTGGTTAACTGGTCTAGGAACAGTGGGTTAACTGGTCTAGGAACAGTGGGTTAACTGGTCTAGGAACAGTGGGTTAACTGGTCTAGGAACAGTGGAGGGGTTAACTGGTCTAGGAACAGTGGGTTAACTGGTCTAGGAACAGTGGGTTAACTGGTCTAGGAACAGTGGGTTAACTGGTCTAGGAACAGTGGGTTAACTGGTCTAGGAACAGTGGGTTAACTGGTCTAGGAACAGTGGGTTAACTGGTCTAGGAACAGTGGGTTAACTGGTCTAGGAACAGTGGGTTAACTGGTCTAGGAACAGTGGGTTAACTGGTCTAGGAACAGTGGGTTAACTGGTCTAGGAACAGTGGGTTAACTGGTCTAGGAACAGTGGGTTAACTGGTCTAGGAACAGTGGGTTAACTGGTCTAGGAACAGTGGGTTAACTGGTCTAGGAACAGTGGAGGGGGTTAACTGGTCTAGGAACAGTGGAGGGGGTTAACTGGTCTAGGAACAGTGGGTTAACTGGTCTAGGAACAGTGGGTTAACTGGTCTAGGAACAGTGGGTTAACTGGTCTAGGAACAGTGGGTTAACTGGTCTAGGAACAGTGGGTTAACTGGTCTAGGAACAGTGGGTTAACTGGTCTAGGAACAGTGGGGGGTAACTGGTCTAGGAACAGTGGGTTAACTGGTCTAGGAACAGTGGGTTAACTGGTCTAGGAACAGTGGGTTAACTGGTCTAGGAACAGTGGGTTAACTGGTCTAGGAACAGTGGGTTAACTGGTCTAGGAACAGTGGAGGGGGTTAACTGGTCTAGGAACAGTGGGTTAACTGGTCTAGGAACAGTGGGTTAACTGGTCTAGGAACAGTGGGTTAACTGGTCTAGGAACAGTGGGTTAACTGGTCTAGGAACAGTGGGTTAACTGGTCTAGGAACAGTGGGTTAACTGGTCTAGGAACAGTGGGTTAACTGGTCTAGGAACAGTGGGTTAACTGGTCTAGGAACAGTGGGTTAACTGGTCTAGGAACAGTGGGTTAACTGGTCTAGGAACAGTGGGTTAACTGGTCTAGGAACAGTGGGTTAACTGGTCTAGGAACAGTGGGTTAACTGGTCTAGGAACAGTGGGTTAACTGGTCTAGGAACAGTGGGTTAACTGGTCTAGGAACAGTGGAGTTAACTGGTCTAGGAACAGTGGAGGGGTTAACTGGTCTAGGAACAGTGGGTTAACTGGTCTAGGAACAGTGGGTTAACTGGTCTAGGAACAGTGGGTTAACTGGTCTAGGAACAGTGGGTTAACTGGTCTAGGAACAGTGGGTTAACTGGTCTAGGAACAGTGGGTTAACTGGTCTAGGAACAGTGGGTTAACTGGTCTAGGAACAGTGGGTTAACTGGTCTAGGAACAGTGGGTTAACTGTCTAGGAACAGTGGGTTAACTGGTCTAGGAACAGTGGGTTAACTGGTCTAGGAACAGTGGGTTAACTGGTCTAGGAACAGTGGGTTAACTGGTCTAGGAACAGTGGGTTAACTGGTCTAGGAACAGTGGGTTAACTGGTCTAGGAACAGTGGAGGGGGTTAACTGGTCTAGGAACAGTGGGTTAACTGGTCTAGGAACAGTGGGTTAACTGGTCTAGGAACAGTGGTTTAACTGGTCTAGGAACAGTGGGTTAACTGGTCTAGTAACAGTGGGTTAACTGGTCTAGGAACAGTGGGTTAACTGGTCTAGGAACAGTGGGTTAACTGGTCTAGGAACAGTGGGTTAACTGGTCTAGGAACAGTGGGTTAACTGGTCTAGGAACAGTGGGTTAACTGGTCTAGGAACAATGTGTTAACTGGTCTAGGAACAGTGGAGGGGGATAACTGGTCTAGGAACAGTGGAGGGGGTTAACTGGTCTAGGAACAGTGGAGGGGGTTAACTGGTCTAGGAACAGTGGAGGGGGTTAACTGGTCTAGGAACAGTGGGTTAACTGGTCTAGTAACAGTGGGTTAACTGGTCTAGGAACAGTGGGTTAACTGGTCTAGTAACAGTGGGTTAACTGGTCTAGGAACAGTGGGTTAACTGGTCTAGGAACAGTGGGTTAACTGGTCTATGAACAGTGGGTTAACTGGTCTAGGAACAGTGGGTTAACTGGTCTAGGAACAGTGGTTTAACTGGTCTAGGAACAGTGGGTTAACTGGTCTAGGAACAGTGGGTTAACTGGTCTAGGAACAGTGGGTTAACTGGTCTAGGAACAGTGGGTTAACTGGTCTAGGAACAGTGGGTTAACTGGTCTAGGAACAGTGGGTTAACTGGTCTAGGAACAGTGGGTTAACTGGTCTAGGAACAGTGGGTTAACTGGTCTAGTAACAGTGGGTTAACTGGTCTAGGAACAGTGGGTTAACTGGTCTAGGAACAGTGGGTTAACTGGTCTAGGAACAGTGGGTTAACTGGTCTAGGAACAGTGGGTTAACTGGTCTAGGAACAGTGGGTTAACTGGTCTAGGAACAGTGGGTTAACTGGTCTAGGAACAGTGGAGGGGGTTAACTGGTCTAGGAACAGTGGAGGGGGTTAACTGGTCTAGGAACAGTGGGTTAACTGGTCTAGGAACAGTGGGTTAACTGGTCTAGGAACAGTGGGTTAACTGGTCTAGTAACAGTGGGTTAACTGGTCTAGGAACAGTGGGTTAACTGGTCTAGTAACAGTGGGTTAACTGGTCTAGGAACAGTGGGTTAACTGGTCTAGGAACAGTGGGTTAACTGGTCTAGGAACAGTGGGTTAACTGGTCTAGGAACAGTGGGTTAACTGGTCTAGGAACAGTGGGTTAACTGGTCTAGGAACAGTGGGTTAACTGGTCTAGGAACAGTGGGTTAACTGGTCTAGGAACAGTGGGTTAACTGGTCTAGGAACAGTGGGTTAACTGGTCTAGGAACAGTGGGTTAACTGGTCTAGGAACAGTGGGTTAACTGGTCTAGTAACAGTGGGTTAACTGGTCTAGGAACAGTGGGTTAACTGGTCTAGGAACAGTGGGTTAACTGGTCTAGGAACAGTGGGTTAACTGGTCTAGGAACAGTGGGTTAACTGGTCTAGGAACAGTGGGTTAACTGGTCTAGGAACAGTGGGTTAACTGGTCTAGGAACAGTGGGTTAACTGGTCTAGGAACAGTGGGTTAACTGGTCTAGGAACAGTGGGTTAACTGGTCTAGGAACAGTGGGTTAACTGGTCTAGGAACAGTGGGTTAACTGGTCTAGGAACAGTGGGTTAACTGGTCTAGGAACAGTGGGTTAACTGGTCTAGGAACAGTGGGTTAACTGGTCTAGGAACAGTGGGTTAACTGGTCTAGGAACAGTGGGTTAACTGGTCTAGGAACAGTGGGTTAACTGGTCTAGGAACAGTGGGTTAACTGGTCTAGGAACAGTGGGTTAACTGGTCTAGGAACAGTGGGTTAACTGGTCTAGGAACAGTGGGTTAACTGGTCTAGGAACAGTGGGTTAACTGGTCTAGGAACAATGGGTTAACTGGTCTAGGAACAGTGGGTTAACTGGTCTAGGAACAGTGGAGGGGGTTAACTGGTCTAGGAACAGTGGAGGGGGTTAACTGGTCTAGGAACAGTGGAGGGGGTTAACTGGTCTAGGAACAGTGGGTTAACTGGTCTAGTAACAATGGGTTAACTGGTCTAGGAACAGTGGGTTAACTGCTCTAGTAACAGTGGGTTAACTGGTCTAGGAACAGTGGGTTAACTGGTCTAGGAACAGTGGGTTAACTGGTCTATGAACAGTGGGTTAACTGGTCTAGGAACAGTGGGTTAACTGGTCTAGGAACAGTGGTTTAACTGGTCTAGGAACAGTGGGTTAACTGGTCTAGGAACAGTGGGTTAACTGGTCTAGGAACAGTGGGTTAACTGGTCTAGGAACAGTGGGTTAACTGGTCTAGGAACAGTGGGTTAACTGGTCTAGGAACAGTGGGTTAACTGGTCTAGGAACAGTGGGTTAACTGGTCTAGGAACAGTGGGTTAACTGGTCTAGGAACAGTGGGTTAACTGGTCTAGGAACAGTGGGTTAACTGGTCTAGGAACAGTGGGTTAACTGGTCTAGGAACAGTGGGTTAACTGGTCTAGGAACAGTGGGTTAACTGGTCTAGGAACAGTGGAGTTAACTGGTCTAGGAACAGTGGGTTAACTGGTCTAGGAACAGTGGGTTAACTGGTCTAGGAACAGTGTGTTAACTGGTCTAGGAACAGTGGGTTAACTGGTCTAGTAACAGTGGGTTAACTGGTCTAGGAACAGTGGGTTAACTGGTCTAGGAACAGTGGGTTAACTGGTCTAGGAACAGTGGGTTAACTGGTCTAGGAACAGTGGATTAACTGGTCTAGGAACAGTGGGTTAACTGGTCTAGGAACAGTGGGTTAACTGGTCTAGGAACAGTGGGTTAACTGCCTTGTTCAGATGCAGAACGATTTTTTATTTATTTTTTTTTATTTCACCTTTATTTAACAGTAGGCTAGTTGAGAACAAGTTCTCATTTGAACAGTGGAGGGGGCCAAGATAAACAGTAGCAGGTTAACAGACAAACAGAGTTACACATGGAGTAAGCAATTAACAAGTCAATAACACAGTAGAAAAAAAAAAAAAGTGGGCAGTCTATATACAATGTGTGCAAAAGGCATGAGGAGGTAGGGAATAATACAATTTTGCAGATTAACACTGGGGTGATAAAATGATCAGATGGTCATGTACAGGTAGAGATATTGGTTTGCAAAAGAGCAGAAAAGTAAATAAATAAATAAATAAAATAAAAAAACAGTATAAAAACAGTATGGGTTAAGGTAGGTGAAAATGGGTGGGCTATTTACCAATAGACTATGTACAGCTGCAGCGATCGGTTAGCTGCTCGGATAGCTGATGTTTGAAGTTGGTGAGGAGATAAAGTCTCCAACTTCAGCGAATTTTGCAGTTCATTCCAGTCACAGGCAGCAGAGTACTGGAACGTGGGCGGTATTGAATGAGGTGTTGGCTTTAGGGATGATCAGTGAGATACACCTGCTGGAGCGTGTGCTACGGATGGGTGTTGCCATCGTGACCAGTGAACTGGGATAACGGAGCTTTTCCTAGCATGGACTTGTAGATGACCTGGAGCCAGTGGGTCTGGCGACGAATATCAATTAGGGCCAGCCGACTAGAGCATACAAGTCCCATGGTGGGTGGTATAAGGTGCTTTGGTGACAAAACGGATGGCACTATGATAGACTGCATCCAGTTTGCTGAGTAGAGTGTTGGAAGCCATTTTGTACATGACATCGCCGAAATCGAGGATCGGTAGGATAGTCAGTTTTACTAGGGTAAGCTTATGGCGTGAGTGAAGGAGGCTTTGTTGCGGAATAGAAAGCCGACTCTTGATTTGATTTTACCATTGGAGATGTTTGATGTGAGTCTGGAAGGAGAGTTTGCAGTCTAGCCAGACACCTAGGTACTTATAGATGTCCACATATTCAAGGTCGGAACCATCCAGGGTGGTGATGCTAGTCGGGCATGCGGGTGCAGGCTCGATCGGTTGAAAAGCATGCATTTGGTTTTACTCGCTTTAAGAGCAGTTGGAGGCCACGGAAGGAGTGCTGTATATCCCATTGAAGCCTCGTTTGGAGGTTAGATAGCACAGTGTCCAATTTCAAAAGTATATAGAATGGTGTCGTCTGCGTAGAGGTGGATCAGGGAATCGCCCGCAGCAAGAGCAACATCATTGATATATACAGAGAAAAGAGTCGGCCCGAGTTTTGAACCCTGTGGCACCCCCATAGAGACTGCCAGAGGACCGGACAGCATGCCCTCCGATTTGACACACTGAACTCTGTCTGCAAAGTAATTGGTGAACCAGGCAAGGCAGTCATCCGAGAAACCGAGGCTATTGAGTCTGCCGATAAGAATATGGTGATTGACAGAGTCGTGCTTCTCTTAAAGCCTTGGCGAGGTTGATGAAGACGGCTGCACAGTACTGTCTTTTATCGATAGCGGTTATGATATCGTTTAGTACCTTGAGCGTGGCTGAGTGCACCTGACCGGCTCAAACCAGATTGCACAGCGGAGAAGGTACGGTGGGATTCGAGAAACATCAGTGACCTGTTTGTTGACTTGGCTTTCTGACCTTAGAATAGGCAGGGCAGGATGGATATAGGTCTGATAGACAGTTTGGGTCCAGGTGTCTCCCCCTTTGAAGAGGGGGATGACTGCATGGAGCTTATCAATCCTTGGGGATCTCAGACGATAAAAGAGAGGTTGAACAGGCTGGTAATAGGGGTTGCTACAATGGCGGCAGATAGTTTCAGAAATAGAGGGTCCAGATTGTCAAGCCCAGCTGATTTGTACGGAACAGTGGGTTACGATAGATTTATACCTTCTCGGCTCACCTTTCGGTTACTAGTCCAACGCTCCAACCACTACCCGGCCGTTGCTGATGTTCCCATGTTTTTAATAGTCAGCTAAAAGTGTCTCTTGATTTTGGAGATTCATTTTGTGCCCTTTTCGAGTCTCGAATAATAATCTTTGGAAGTTATAAACCTTCCAGGTGATTCCGTAATTCCGTCCAAAATCAGGTTGTAGGTATTGAGTTTTGATTTGACTAAAGGTTATGTAGTAGAGGGTAGCATCCTATATATGTTCCTGTTTCGAACATGCTTTTTCTTTAGCCTAGATTATACCTACCAGCCACGGACTGTTTTTCTCCACTACAACGCCGGATTCCTGCCAGAACTAATATTGGTGAAATCCTGAGAAAAATCCAATCAGGAAGTGACTCTTATTTTAACCGCAAATGTCTTTCACAATAGGAGAGGGAAAAACAATAGCTGTCCAAATTCTGTTGCGTGAGCAAAACTCATGTGACCACGATGTTATCGTTCTGTCTCATTTTTCAAAATAAAAGCCTGAAACTATGTCTGAAGACTGTTGACACCTTGAAGAAGCGATAGGAAAAGGAATCTGGTTGATATCCCTTTAAATGGAGCAATGGGAGGCTATGGAACATGGCGTTTTCAAAATAGAAGCCACTTCCTGGTTTAAGGTTCTCAGGGTTTGGCTGGAAAAGCATTGTCATGTTATTTGAAAGGCTCACAGACAATATTTTGACAGTTTTGGAAACTTTAGAGTGTTTTCTATCCTAATATGTCAATTATATGCATATTCTAGCATCTGGCCCTGAGAAACTTTTTGAAAGTAGACACTGTGGCAGGATTAATGAGAATGGTATCTTTAAAATGGTGTACAATACTTGTATGCTTGATGAATTTAAATTATGAGATTTCTGTTGTTTTGAATTTGGCGCCCTGCACTTTCACTGGCTGAGAGGTTATTGGCAGACTCGACAGCCTTGGTTTCTCAAAGGATTGCCTCGCCTGGTTTACCAACTACTTCTCTGATAGAGTTCAGTGTGTCAAATCAGAGGGCCTGTTGTCCGGACATTTGGCACTCTCTATAGGTGTGCCACAGGGTTAAATTCTCAGGCTGACTCTTTTCTCTTTATATATCAATGATGTCGCTCTTGCTGAGGGGGATTCAACTGCTCTTAAACTCAAGTAAAACTAAATGCATGCTATTCAATCGATCACTGCCCGCACCTGCTCACCTGTCCAGCATCACTACTCTGGACGGCTCTGACTTAGAATACGTGGACAACTACAAATACCTGGGTGTCTGGTTTGAATGTAAACTCTCCTTCCAGACTCATATTAAACATCTCCAATCCAAAATCAAATCTAGAATCGGCTTTCTATTTCGTAACAAACCTCGAGAGAGAGAGAGAGAGAGAGAGAGAGAGAGAGAGAGAGAGAGAGAGAGAGAGAGAGAGAGAGAGAGAGAGAGAGAGAGAGGAGGAAAGAGAGCGGGTGAGGACGAGGGCGATAGAGAAAGGGAGAGAATAAAGTAATTAATTTCAACAGTCTCAGTGTGATTTAACAGTTCAGAGAGCAGCTGAAGGGGGTGTGATTTAACACTTCAGAGAGCGGCTGATTTCTAAAACTCAAACTATGAAAGCAAGACATGATCCTGTCACACAGACTATATTAATACACTGTAGACAGACAGACAGACAGACAGACAGACAGACAGACAGACAGACAGACAGAATCTGTTTCAGTTTAAAATTGTAAAACACACTTTTTTTGCAAAAACACTAAACACATTGCTCTACATTAAACACATCATTCAAAAGTAACAGCTCTTGTGTCTCGTTTGGAAAAACACTGCCATCCCAAATGAGAGGAGTGAGAGTAAGACAAGGATGAGGATGAGGACGAGGAAGAGGAGGAAGGAGAACAATCACAGATGAGATCCGGGCCACTTTGGTCAACCGTGGTTTGAGTTTCAAGGAGGTAGAGGGTAGAGGGTCCAGCCTAACTTGAGCCGCCAGTACACTGCAGCATCATCCGGACCTTTCTAAAAGAGAACATATCATCCTGAAACCTACCCTCTATACCTGCTACTGTACTTACTGCACTACAGTAAAATATCATTCTGAAACCTACCCTCTATACCTGCTACTGTACTTACTGCACTACAGTAAAATCATCATCCTGAAACCTAAGTAACATATCATCTATACCCTCTATGCTACTGTACTTACTGCACTACAGTAAAATATCATCCTGAAACCTACCCTCTATACCTGCTACTGTACTTACTGCACTACAGTAAAATATCATCCTGAAACCTACCCTCTATACCTGCTACTGTACTTACTGCACTACAGTAAAATATCATCTGAAACCTAACCTCTATACCTAGTGATCTATCTATATATCTATGCTACTGTACATACAGCACTACAGTAAAATATCATCCTGAAACCTAACCTCTATACCATTCTACTGTACTTACTGCACTACAGTAAATATCATCCTGAAACCTAACCTCACATCACGTTTTTTTGCAGAATCACTAGACAGGCGGAAGAAACCGGCAGAGCATAATGAATATACATATATATATTCAAACAACAGCATATGTTTACCACATCATCACCGACAACAACAACGTTCAGTAACAGAAATAGGGTTTATCCTCACGTCCCCCGAAACACCGTCAGATTCGTGCAGCTCTAGTCTGAGCCATAATCTGACAGAGTTAAACAACTGCACTGTGAATACGTACTAACCTGTCGTTGGTCTTCCAGTGTATTGTGCTACATATTGACTGCTTTATGTCTATTCATACTGTCAATAATGTTTTGTCTTGTCTGTTTCAGAGAGTTGTGGAACTAGATGCTGCAGTAGAGCTTGATGATTTCATCGATGAGCTTTAACCAAAACAAGATGCAGGGGAAGAAACCTGTGTAGTCAGAACGGTGTCCTTCATCATCATGCCACTCTTGGTCCTTACTGCCCACATTATCACATTATCCTTGGCACCCTGCAAAATATCCTCATTCCCAATGACCAGAAGAATCAGGAATTTGGAAATTGCTCCCAAGGATGAACCAGACTTGTGGAGGTTTACATTTTTTTCTGAGGTCTTGGCTGATTTCTTTTAATTTTCCCATTATGTCAAGCAAAGAGGCACTGAGTTTGAAGGTAGGCCTTGAAATACATCCACAGGTACACCTCTAATTGGCTCAAATTATGTCACTTAGCCTATCAGGCGCTTCTAAAGCCATGACATAATTTTCTGGAATTTGCTGGAATTTTTAAAGGCACAGTCAACTTAGTGTATGTAAACTTCTGACCCACTGGAATTGTGATACAGTGAATTATAAGTGAAATAATCTGTCTGTAAACAATTGTTGGAAAAATGACTTGTGTCACGCACAAAGTAGATGTCCTAACCGACTTGCCAAAACTACAGTTTGTTAACAAGAAATTTGTGGAGTGATTGAAAAATGGGTTTTAATGACTTCAACCTAAGTGTAAGTAAATTTAGTGTATGTAAACTTCTGACTTCAACTGTAGTTTGAAGTGCATGAGTGTGTGTGTGAGTGTGTTTAGTGTGTGTGTTTAGTGTGTTTAGTTAGTGTGTTTAGTGTGTGTGTGTTTAGTGTGTGTTTTAGTGTGTGTGTTTAGTGTGTGTGTTTAGAGTGTGGGTGTGTTTAGTGGTTGTGTGTTTTGCGGTTAAATCACACACACAACCTTCAACTGCTCTCTGATCTGTTAAGTCACACTGAGACATAACTAAATATTTAATATCTCTCTCCCTTCTCTCTATCGCCTTTACTTCTTATCTTCCACCTCTCTCTCTCTCTCTCTCTCTCTCCCTCTCTGTCTCTCTCTCTCTCTCTGTCTCTCTCTCTCTGTCTCTCTCTCTCTCTCTCTGTCTCTCTCTCTCTCTCTCTCTCTCTCTCTCTCTCTCTCTCTCTCTCTCTGTCTCTCTCTCTGTCTCTCTGTCTCTGTCTCTCTCTCTCTCTCTCACTCTCTCTCTCTGTCTCTCTGTCTCTCTGTCTCTCTCTCTCTCTCTCTCTCTCTCTGTCTCTGTCTCTCTCTCTCTCTCTCTCTCTCACTCTCTCTCTGTCTCTGTCTCTCTCTCTCTCTCTCTCTCTCACTCTCTCTCTGTCTCTGTCTCTCTCTCTCTCTCTCTGTCTCTCTCTCTGTCTCTCTGTCTCTGTCTCTCTCTCTCTCTCTCTCTCTCTCTCTGTCTCTGTCTCTGTCTCTCTGTCTCTCTCTCTCTCTCACTCTCTCTCTGTCTCTCTCTCTCACTCTCTCACTCTCTCTCTCTAATTATTTTAAGAACATCATACCAATGATAATTTTATTTATTATTATTTTATATTTTGAATTTTAAAATAAGAATATAAGAATATAAAAAACAAGAATATAAAAAAATATATATGTCTTTTTTCCCTGGTTTTTCTCTGGTTTCAGATGCTGGTAGAAAAGAGGTAAAATGGGTTTGAGTTCCCCTGCATTAAAGTCCCCGGCCACTAGGAGCGCCACCTCTGGATGGGCTTTTTCTTGTTTGCTTGTGATCTTATACAACTGGTTGAGTGCCGTCTTAGTGCCAGCATCGGTCTGTGGTGGTAAATAGACAGCTACGAATAATATAGATGAGAACTCTCTTGGTAGATAGTGTGGTCTACAGCTTATCATAAGGTACTCTACCTCAGGTGAGCAATTTCTCGAGACTTCTTTAATATTAGACATCCCGCACCAGCTATTATTGACAAATAGACAGACACCCCCACCCCTCGTCTTACCAGAAGTATCATCTCTGTTCTGCAGGTAGATAAGCCCGCCAGCTCTATATTATCCGTGTCGTCGTTCAGCCAAGACTCAGTGAAACACATGATATTGCAGTTTTTAATGTCCCGTTGGTAGTATAATCTTGATCGTAGATCACCCATTTTATTTTCCAATGATTGCACATTGGCCAATAGAATGGATGGCAGTGGGGGGTTTACTCACTATGAATTCTCAGAAGGCAGCCTGACCTCCGCCCCCTTTGTCTCCGTCTTTTCATTGGACAACCTTTTTCTCTGGCTATTCTACACGCAAATGATTTGTTCCCCAGAAAGCAGTATATCCTTCGCATCGGACTCGTTTAAAGTAAAAAATCTTCTTCTTCCGTAGTGATTAATCGCTGATCTGATGTCCAAAAGTTGTTTTCGGGTTATAAGAGATGGTAGCAGCAACATTATGTACAAAATACATTAAAAAAAACCTGCCATATCAGTTCTGTTATACTCACAGACATAATTTTAACAGTTTTAGAAACGTTAGAGTGTGTTCTATCTAAATCTACCAATTATATGCATATCCTAGCTTCTGGGCCTGAGAAACAGGCAGTTTACTTTGGGCCCGACGTGAAAATACTGCCCCCTATCCCAATCATTCCAGAGTCTGACAGAACATGCTTAGGAAGGGAAGGAGAGGAAGTTCCACACTTCAGTGCAGGAACTGTTTACGAAACTTGAGATGGAGAGAGTCCAAAATGGAACTTAGAAAGTAGCTTGATTTAGATTTCTTAATGAGGAGAAGCACATCTATTTATCAATTTCCTGAAATGCCAATCATCTACAGAATCAGCTATCCTAGCCTGGCCCAGGGCTGATTTCTCATCATAATATGATGTGACAGTTCTATAGAGACACAGGGATTCTATTTCTATTTTTTAACTCTAATGCATTTGAAGGGGGAATTTTGTTTAACAGAGATATAAAAATAGATGAGGAAAGTTCTAGAGCCAATTCAGGGTCAACCTGAGTGCAGAATAGAGCTGGGCAATATGGACAGAAATCTATATCGTCACGAATGTAAGTATGTAAGTATTTTGCTCAATAACAATCAATATAACTAAACATAAATTATTTTTAATGGACAGTCACATTACATTAGTCGGCAGGGCTCTAGACAATTTATTTTTCCAGTGCCAAGATAACTGAGATGATTAAAGAACGATTTCATCTAACATCCAACCTGTCAAAATGATTCACTACCTGGTGAAGTGGGAAAGAGGTAAAAACAATTAGCTAGATTACTAACTTTAACTCTAAATGTGATTTTGTTGCTAGATGGTAAAACAGGTTAATTGATTAATATATTCGTAAATGTAGACTAATTGATTCTTCTATCAGTAAATGTAGGTTAATTCATTCATCTTTCAGTAAATTAAGGCTTATTAATATATTAGTAAATGAAGGCGAATTAATTATTTTTATTAGTACATGTAGGCTAATGTCCTGCAAAACCTTTCCAGCGCTAGACCTAGCGTGCCACTGATAATGGCACGCTCTGCTCTGCGGGCACATCAAAACCTTTCCAGCGCTAGACCTAGCGTGCCACTGATAATGGCACACTCTGCTCTGCAGGCACATCAAAACCAGAGGCCTACTACAGCCTATATTAAGAGGTGAGAAATACATGATTTACTCACTGAAGCTGTGACTCTACTGTCTGCAACTAAAACAACAGTAGTGGCTTTGAAAACTCGATTTTCTTCCCCACAAATGCAACGGTCATACACTTGTGCTTCTCAGAATACATCTCTCCCTACTCTGTGCATCTCAGTACGCATCTCACCCTGCTCTGTGCTTCTCAGAATACATCTCTCCCTACTCTGTGCTTCTCAGAATACATCTCTCCCTACTCTGTGCTTCTCAGTACGCATCTCACCCTCTGTGCTTCTCAGAATACATCTCTCCCTGCTCTGAGCTTTTCAAAATACATCTCTCCCTGCTCTGTGCTTCTCAGAATGCGTCTCACCCTCTGTGGTTCTCAGAATACATCTCTCCATACTCTGAGCTTCTCAGAATACATCTCTCCCTGCTCTGAGCTTTTCAAAATACATCTCTCCCTGCTCTGTGCTTCTCAGAATGCGTCTCACCCTGCTCTGTGCTTCTCAGAATACATCTCTCCCTACTCTGAGCTTTTCAAAATACATCTCTCCCTACTCTGTGCTTCTCAGTACGCATCTCACCCTCTGTGGTTCTCAGAATACATCTCTCCATACTCTGAGCTTCTCAGAATACATCTCTCCCTACTCTGAGCTTCTCAGAATACATCTCTCCCTACTCTGTGCTTCTCAGTACGCATCTCACCCTCTGTGCTTCTCAGAATACATCTCTCCCTACTCTGTGCTTCTCAGTACGCATCTCACCCTCTGTGCTTCTCAGAATACATCTCTCCCTACTCTGAGCTTCTTAGAATACATCTCTCCCTGCTCTGTGCTTCTCAGAACGCGTCTCACCCTGCTCTGTGCTTCTCAGAATACATCTCTCCCTACTCTGAGCTTCTCAGAATAAATCTCTCCCTGCTCTGTGCTTCTCAGAATATATCTCTCCCTGCTCTGTGCTTCTCAGAATGTGTCTCACCCTGCTCTGTGTCACAGTTGATGTCATTAGTAAAGACACCACTCAATAAGCAGCTGTGGGCTATTTGTCAAAATTAGTTCAATCAGCTCAGTTTGCTGGCGTTCTGACATTAATCCATATAGGTTTGGAGATTAGTTGAGTGAGGTTAAAGTAAATACAAATATTCTTCAAAATGATCAGAGGCAAGAGGTAAATCAATCCGGGTTAAAATCTCCTCAAATAATTAATTCAGATGAGGTTTTAAATATTCAGAAATAGTATCAACAGCATCTGTCAGTGCAGCAGGGGGGCAGTAAATCCCAACTACAAACACATTATTATTTTGGCATAAGGCCACGTGTATAGCCAGACACTTAGAGAACACGATGCCATTATTATTTCAGATACAGGGCCTTCTGGGTGTGTTTTGACCCCTTGACCTTTTCCACATTTTGTTGCGTTACAGCCTTATTCTAAAATGTATTAAGTACAAAAAAATCCTCAGCAATCTATACACAATACTCCATAAAGACAAAGCAAAAACAGGTTTTTAGAAAATGTTGCTTATTTACCTCGGTCTCAGACCCTTTGCTATGACACACACAATTGAGGACAGGTGCATCCTGTTTCCATTGATCATCCTTGAGATGTTTCTACAACTTGATTGGAGTCCACCTGTGGTAAATTCAATTGATTGGACATGATTTGGAAAGGCACACACCCGTCTATATAAGTTCCCACAGTTGTCAGCGAATGTCAGAGCAAAATCCAAGCCATGAGGTCGAAGGAAGCTCCAAGACAGGATTGTGTAAAAGAACAGATCTGGGGAAGGGTACCAAAAAATGTCTGCAGCATTGAAGGTCCCCAACAATACAGTGACCTCCATCATTCTTAAATTGAAGAAGTTTGGAACCACAAAGACTCTTCCTAGAGCTGGCCGCCCAACCAAACTGAACAATCGGGGGAGAAGGGCCTTGATCATGGAGGTGACAAAGAACCCGAGGGTCACTCTGACAGAGCACCAGAGTTCCTCTGTGGAGACGGGAGAAGCTTCCAGAAGGACAACCATGTCTGCAGCACTCCACCAATCAGGCTTATATGGTAGAGTGGCCAGACGGAAGCCAAAAGGCACCTAAAGGACTCTCAGAAACAAGATTATCTGGTCTGATGAAAACAAGATTGAACTCTTTGGCCTGAATGCCAAGTGTCACGTCTGGAGTAACCTGGCATTATCACTACGGTGAAGCATGGTGTTGGCAGCATCATGCTGTGGGGATGTTTTTCAGTTGGAGGGACTGGGAGACTAGTCAGGATCAAGGCAAAGATGAACAGAGCAAACTACAGAGAGATTCTTGATGAAAACCTGCTCCAGACATCAGACTGGGACGAAGGTTCACCTTCCAACATGACAATGACCCAAATCACAAGCCAAGACAACGCAGGAAAGGCTTCGGGACAAGTCTTTGAATGTCCTTGAGAGAAGTTGTAGAGGGAGCACAGATTCCTGCCTGTTTTGAGAGAGGGGTAGAGTGAGCACAGTTTCCTGCCTGTTTTGAGAGAGGAGTAGAGGGAGGACAGATTCCTACCTGTTTTTAGAGAGGGGTAGAGAGGGGTAGAGAGAGGTAGAGAAGGATAGAGAGAGGTAGAGAAGGGTAGAGAGGATTAGGGAGGTGTAGAGAGGGGTAGAGAGGGGTAGAGAGGGGTAGAGAGCTGTAGAGGTATTAGAGAGAGGGGGTAGAGAGGGGTAAAGAGGAGTAGAGGGGGTAGAGGGAGGGGTAGAGGGAGGGGTAGAAGGGGGGGGTAGAGAGAGAAAGAGAGGGGGAGAGCTGTAGAGGTGGGAGAGAGGGGTAGAGAGGGGGTAAATAGGAGTAGAAGGGGTAGAGGGAGGGGTAGAGGGAGGGGTAGAAGGGGGTAGAGAGAGAAAGAGGGGAGAGCTGTAGAGGTGGTAGAGAGGGGGTAGAGAGGGGTAAATAGGAGTACAGGGGGTAGAGGGAGGGGTAGAAGGAGGTAAAGAGAGAAAGAGAGGGTAGAGAGAGGTAGAGAGAGTTAGAAGAAGGGTATAGGGGGGTCGAGAGGGGTAACAAGGGGTAGAGGGAGGGGTAGAGGGAGGGGTAAAGAGGAGTAGAGGGGGGTAGAGAGAGGGATAACGAGGAGTAGAGGGGGGTAGAGGGAGGGGTAACGAGGAGTAGAGAGAGCAGAAAGTCGAGTGCTAAGGCTCACACATACTCATTAATATTCATTGTCCCGCTAGTGCCGTCCCTGGCGACCAGAACAATGAAGTTGCAGAGGTCACATACTTCAGAGAGAGGGAGAGAGAGAGAAAGAGAGAGATGGATGAATAGAGAGAGAGCAGGATACACTTTGAAAGGAGAGAGAGGAGACTGAAGTGAATACCAAGAGGGCAGCAGGCCAGAGGGGTGTCTGAGGTTAGGATACCAACAGTTCAGAGGGGTGTCTGAGGTTAGGATACCAACAGTTCAGCAGGCCAGAGGGGTGTCTGAGGTTAGGATACCAACAGGCCAGAATGGTGTCTGAGGTTAGGATACCAACAGTTCAGCAGACCAGAGGGGTGTCTGAGGTTAGGATACCAACAGTTCAGAAGACCAGAGGGGTGTCTGAGGTTAGGATACCAACAGTTCAGCAGACCAGAGGGGTGTCTGAGGTTAGGATACCAACAGGCCAGCAGGCCAGAATGGTGTCTGAGGTTAGGATACCAACAGGCCAGAGGGGTGTCTGAAGTTAGGATACCAACAGTTCAGCAGACCAGAGGGGTGTCTGAGGTTAGGATACCAACAGGCCAGAGGGGTGTCTGAGGTTAGGATACCAACAGTTCAGCAGACCAGAGGGGTGTCTGAGGTTAGGATACCAACAGTTCAGCAGACCAGAGGGGTGTCTGAGGTTAGGATACCAACAGTTCATCAGACCAGAGGGGTGTCTGAGGTTAGGATACCAACAGTTCAGCAGGCCAGAGGGGTGTCTGAGGTTAGGATACCAACAGGCCAGAGGGTGTCTGAGGTTAGGATACCAACAGGCCAGAGGGTGTCTGAGGTTAGGATACCAACAGGCCAGAGGGTGTCTGAGGTTAGGATACCAACAGGCCAGAGGGGTGTCTGAGGTTAGGATACCAACAGGCCAGAGGGGTGTCTGAGGTTAGGATACCAACAGTTCAGCAGACCAGAGGGGTGTCTGAGGTTAGGATACCAACAGTTCAGCAGACCAGAGGGGTGTCTGAGGTTAGGATACCAACAGGCCAGAATGGTGTCTGAGGTTAGGATACCAACAGGCCAGAATGGTGTCTGAGGTTAGGATACCAACAGTTCAGCAGGCCAGAGGGGTGTCTGAGGTTAGGATACCAACAGGCCAGAGGGGTGTCTGAGGTTAGGATACCAACAGGCCAGAGGGTGTCTGAGGTTAGGATACCAACAGGCCAGAGGGTGTCTGAGGTTAGGATACCAACAGGGGGTGTCTGAGGTTAGGATACCAACAGGCCAGAGGGGTGTCTGAGGTTAGGATACCAACAGGCCAGAGGGGTGTCTGAGGTTAGGATACCAACAGGCCAGAGGGGTGTCTGAGGTTAGGATACCAACAGTTCAGCAGGCCAGAGGGGTGTCTGAGGTTAGGATACCAACAGGCCAGAGGGGTGTCTGAGGTTAGGATACCAACAGGCCAGAGGGGTGTCTGAGGTTAGGATACCAACAGGCCAGAGGGGTGTCTGAGGTTAGGATACCAACAGTTCAGCAGGCCAGAGGGGTGTCTGAGGTTAGGATACCAACAGGCCAGAGGGTGTCTGAGGTTAGGATACCAACAGGCCAGAGGGTGTCTGAGGTTAGGATACCAACAGGCCAGAGGGGTGTCTGAGGTTAGGATACCCACAGTTCAGAGGGGTGTCTGAGGTTAGGATACCAACAGGCCAGAGGGGTGTCTGAGGTTAGGATACCAACAGGCCAGAGGGGTGTCTGAGGTTAGGATATCAACAGGCCAGAATGGTGTCTGACGTTAGGATACCAACAGTTCAGCAGGCCAGAGGGGTGTCTGAGGTTAGGATACCAACAGGACAGAGGGGTGTCTGAGGTTAGGATACCAACAGTTCAGCAGGCCAGAGGGGTGTCTGAGGTTAGGATACCAACAGGCCAGAGGGGTGTCTGAGGTTAGGATACCAACAGGCCAGAGGGGTGTCTGAGGTTAGGATACCAACAGGCCAGAGGGGTGTCTAAGGTTAGGATACCAACAGGCCAGAGGGGTGTCTGAGGTTAGGATACCAACAGGCCAGAGGGGTGTCTGAGGTTAGGATACCAACAGTTCAGCAGACCAGAGGGGTGTCTGAGGTTAGGATACCAACAGTTCAGCAGACCAGAGGGGTGTCTGAGGTTAGGATACCAACAGGCCAGAATGGTGTCTGAGGTTAGGATACCAACAGTTCAGCAGGCCAGAGGGGTGTCTGAGGTTAGGATACCAACAGGCCAGAGGGGTGTCTGAAGTTAGGATACCAACAGGCCAGAGGGGTGTCTGAGGTTAGGATACCAACAGGCCAGAGGGGTGTCTGAGGTTAGGATACCAACAGGGCAGATGGGTGTCTGAGGTTAGGATACCAGCAGGCCAGAGGGGTGTCTGAGGTTAGGATACCAACAGGCCAGAGGGGTGTCTGAGGTTAGGATACCAACAGGCCAGAGGGGTGTCTGAGGTTAGCATACCAACAGGCCAGAGGGGTGTCTGAGGTTAGGATACCAACAGGCCAGGGGGGTGTCTGAGGTTAGGATACCAACAGTTCAGCAGGCCAGAGGGGTGTCTGAGGTTAGGATACCAACAGGCCAGAGGGGTGTCTGAGGGTAGGATACCAACAGGCCAGAAGGGTGTCTGAGGTTAGGATATCAACAGGCCAGAATGGTGTCTGAGGTTAGGATACCCACAGTTCAGCAGGCCAGAATGGTGTCTGAGGTTAGGATACCAACAGGACAGAGGGGTGTCTGAGGTTAGGATACCAACAGGGCAGAGGGGTGTCTGAGGTTAGGATACCAACAGTTCAGCAGGCCAGAGGGGTGTCTGAGGTTAGGATACCAACAGGCCAGAGGGGTGTCTGAGGTTATGATACCAACAGGCCAGAGGGGTGTCTGAGGTTAGGATACCAACAGGCCAGAGGGTGTCTGAGGTTAGGATACCAACAGGGCAGAGGGGTGTCTGAGGTTAGGATACCAACAGGCCAGAGGGGTGTCTGAGGTTAGGATACCAACAGTTCAGCAGGCCAGAGGGGTGTCTGAGGTTAGGATACCAACAGGCCAGAGGGGTGTCTGAGGTTAGGATACCAACAGGCCAGAGGGTGTCTGAGGTTAGGATTCCAACAGGGCAGAGGGGTGTCTGAGGTTAGGATACCAACAGGCCAGAGGGGTGTCTGAGGTTAGGATACCAACAGGCCAGAGGGTGTCTGAGGTTAGGATACCAACAGGCCAGAGGGTGTCTGAGGTTAGGATACCAACAGGCCAGAGGGTGTCTGAGGTTAGGATACCAACAGGCCAGAGGGGTGTCTGAACAGGCCAGAGGGTGTCTGAGGGATACCAACAGTTCAGCAGACCAGAGGGGTGTCTGAGATTAGGATACCAACAGTTCAGCAGACCAGAGGGGTGTCTGAGGTTAGGATACCAACAGGCCAGAATGGTGGCTGAGGTTAGGATACCAACAGGCCAGAATGGTGTCTGAGGTTAGGATACCAACAGTTCAGCAGGCCAGAAGGGTGTCTGAGGTTAGGATACCAACAGGCCAGAATGGTGTCTGAGGTTAGGATACCAACAGGCCAGAATGGTGTCTGAGGTTAGGATACCAACAGGCCAGAATGGTGTCTGAGGTTAGGATACCAACAGTTCAGCAGACCAGAGGGGTGTCTGAGGTTAGGATACCAACAGGCCAGAATGGTGTCTGAGGTTAGGATACCAACAGGCCAGAATGGTGTCTGAGGTTAGGATACCAACAGTTCAGCAGGCCAGAGGGGTGTCTGAGGTTAGGATACCAACAGGCCAGAGGGGTGTCTGAGGTTAGGATACCAACAGGCCAGAGGTGTGTCTGAGGTTAGGATACCAACAGGCCAGAGGGGTGTCTGAGGTTAGGATACCAACAGGCCAGAGGGTGTCTGAGGTTAGGATACCAACAGGCCAGAGGGGTGTCTGAGGTTAGGATATCAACAGGCCAGAATGGTGTCTGAGGTTAGGATACCCACAGTTCAGCAGGCCAGAATGGTGTCTGAGGTTAGGATAACAACAGGACAGATGGGTGTCTGAGGTTAGGATACCAACTGTGCAGAGGGGTGTCTGAGGTTAGGATACCAACAGTTCAGCAGGCCAGAGGGGTGTCTGAGGTTAGGATACCAACAGGCCAGAGGGGTGTCTGAGGTTAGGATACCAACAGGCCAGAGGGGTGTCTAAGGTTAGGATACCAACAGGCCAGAGGGGTGTCTGAGGTTAGGATACCAACAGGCCAGAGGGGTGTCTGAGGTTAGGATACCAACAGGGCAGAGGGGTGTCTGAGCTTAGGATACCAACAGGCCAGAGGGTGTCTGAGGTTAGGATACCAACAGGCCAGAGGGGTGTCTGAGGTTAGATACCAACAGGCCAGAGGGGTGTCTGAGGTTAGGATACCAACAGGCCAGAGGGTGTCTGAGGTTAGGATACCAACAGGCCAGAGGGGTGTCTGAGGTTAGGATACCAACAGTTCAGCAGGCCAGAGGGGTGTCTGAGGTTAGGATACCAACAGGCCAGAGGGGTGTCTGAGGTTAGGATACCAACAGGCCAGAGGGTGTCTGAGGTTAGGATACCAACAGGCCAGAGGGGTGTCTGAGGTTAGGATACCAACAGTTCAGCAGGCCAGAGGGGTGTCTGAGGTTAGGATACCAACAGGCCAGAGGGGTGTGTTAGGATGAGGTTGTCTGAGGTTAGGATACCAACAGTTCAGCAGGCAGAGGGTGTCTGAGGTTAGGATACCAACAGGGCCAGAGGGTGTCTGAGGTTAGGATACCAAGTTCAGGCCAGAGGGGTGTCTTAGGTTAGGATACCAACAGGCCAGAGGGTGTTTGAGGTTAGGATACCAACAGGCCAGAGGGGTGTCTGAGGTTAGGATATCAACAGGCCAGAATGGTTTCTGAGGTTAGGATACCAACAGTTCAGCAGGCCAGAGGGGTGTCTGAGGATAGGATACCAACAGGCCAGAGGGTGTCTGAGGTTAGGATACCAACAGGCCAGAGGGGTGTCTGAGGTTAGGATACCAACAGGCCAGAGGGGTGTCTGAGGTTAGGATACCAACAGGCCAGAGGGGTGTCTGAGGTTAGGATACCAACAGGGCAGAGGGGTGTCTGAGGTTAGGATACCAACAGGCCAGAGGGGTGTCTGAGGTTAGGATACCAACAGGCCAGAGGGGTGTCTGAGGTTAGGATACCAACAGGCCAGAGGGGTGTCTGAGGTTAGGATACCAACAGTTCAGCAGGCCAGAGGGGTGTCTGAGGTTAGGATACCAACAGGCCAGAGGGGTGTCTGAGGTTAGGATATCAACAGGCCAGAGGGGTGTCTGAGGTTAGGATACCAACAGGCCAGAGGGGTGTCTGAGGTTAGGATAACAGGCCAGAGGGGTGTCTGAGTTCCAGCAGGCCAGAGGGGTGTCTGAGGTTAGGATACCAAGTTCAGGGCCAGAGGGGTGTCTGAGGTTAGGATACCAACAGGCCAGAGGGGTGTCTGAGGTTAGGATACCAACAGTTCAGCAGGCCAGAGGGGTGTCTGAGGTTAGGATACCAACAGGCCAGAGGGTGTCTGAGGTTAGGATACCAACAGGCCAGAGGGTGTCTGAGGTTAGGATACCAACAGGCCAGAGGGGTGTCTGAGGTTAGGATACCAACAGGCCAGAGGGGTGTCTGAGGTTAGGATACCAACAGGCCAGAGGGGTGTCTGAGGTTAGGATACCAACAGGCCAGAGGGTGTCTGAGGTTAGGATACCAACAGGCCAGAGGGGTGTCTGAGGTTAGGATACCAACAGTTCAGCAGGCCAGAGGGGTGTCTGAGGTTAGGATACCAACAGGCCAGAGGGGTGTCTGAGGTTAGGATATCAACAGGCCAGAGGGGTGTCTGAGGTTAGGATACCAACAGGCCAGAGGGGTGTCTGAGGTTAGGATACCAACAGGCCAGAGGGGTGTCTGAGGTTAGGATACCAACAGGCCAGAGGGGTGTCTGAGGTTAGGATACCAACAGGCCAGAGGGGTGTCTGAGGTTAGGATACCAACAGTTCAGCAGGCCAGAGGGGTGTCTGAGGTTAGGATACCAACAGGCCAGAGGGGTGTCTGAGGTTAGGATACCAACAGTTCAGCAGGCCAGAGGGGTGTCTGAGGTTAGGACACCAACAGTTCAGCAGGCCAGACGTGTGTCTGAGGTTAGGATACCAACAGGCCAGAGGGTTGTCTGAAGTTAGGATACCAACAGGCCAGAGGGGTGTCTGAGGTTAGGATACCAACAGGCCAGAGGGGTGTCTGAGGTTAGGATACCAACAGTTCAGCAGGCCAGAGGGGTGTCTGAGGTTAGGATACCAACAGGCCAGAGGGGTGTCTGAGGTTAGGATACCAACAGGCCAGAGGGTGTCTGAGGTTAGGATACCAACAGGCCAGAGGGTGTCTGAGGTTAGGATACCAACAGGCCAGAGGGTGTCTGAGGTTAGGATACCAACAGGCCAGAGGGGTGTCTGAAGTTAGGATACCAACAGAGCAGCAGGTCAGATGTGTTTCTGAGGTTAGGATACCAACAGTTCAGCAGGCCAGAGGGGTGTCTGAGGTTAGGATACCAACAGGCCAGAGGGGTGTCTGAGGTTAGGATACCAACAGGCCAGAGGGTGTCTGAGGTTAGGATACCAACAGGCCAGAGGGTGTCTGAGGTTAGGATACCAACAGGCCAGAGGGTGTCTGAGGTTAGGATACCAACAGGCCAGAGGGGTGTCTGAGGTTAGGATACCAACAGGCCAGAGGGGTGTCTGAAGTTAGGATACCAACAGAGCAGCAGGTCAGATGTGTGTCTGAGGTTAGGATACCAACAGTTCAGCAGGCCAGAGGGGTGTCTGAGGTTAGGATACCAACAGGCCAGAGGGGTGTCTGAGGTACATTTTTTAATTTTTAACCTTTATTTAATTAACTAGGCAAGTAAGTTACACCCCCCCCCCCCCCCCCGATCTGGGATAATTGTCATCAGCTACGCTAAATAGCATAGCGCAAGGGTCAAATGATCTTACTAGAAAATATTCATATTCATGAAATCACAGGTGAAATATAGCGAAACACAGCTTAGCCTAGGGAAGGAAGGAATACATGGAGTTACTGTCAACCATTATCAACAAGTCGGTTGGAGTATACACCTCGAGTGAAATATAGAAGTATATCAAATGATATATGAATGAGAGTATGGCTGTGTGCTTTGTTCATTTTTGTTGTCTGTTTTGATACAAATCTCACCAGATTGGGTCTGCTGTATGGTCAGGATTTCTGGCACTCTAACGCCCTGACCCTGTAATTTTACATTGAGATCAATGGTATGATAAGAGTTTTAGCCAATTTGGAAAATGGTTTCAACAGTGTGTTGTTATGCTCTTTGACATTTGTCTAGAATTTTGGTATTAAGAAAATTGGGAATGTAATAATTTGTCATACGGTGAATAGATGGTGACCAGTGAAATATACCTGCTGGAGCGCGTGCTGCTATGGTGACCAGTAAGCTGAGATAAGGCGGGGCTTTACCTAGCAAAGACCTATACATGACTTGGAGCCAGTGGGTTATATGAAGCGATGAATATGAAGTGAGGGCCAGCCAACGAGAGCATACAGGTGGCAGTGGTGAGTAGTATATGGGGCGTTGGTGACAAAACGGATGGCACTGAGATAGACTGCCTCCAATTTGCTGAGTAGTGTTGGAGGCTATTTTGTAAATTACATCGCTGAAGTCAGAGATCGGTAGGATAGTCAGTTTAACGAGTGTAGCGTGAGTAGCATGGGTAGCATGTTTTGCAGCATGAGTGAAGGATGCTTTGTTGCAAAATAGAAAGCCGATTCTATATTTAATTTTGGAATGGAGATGCTTAAAACCTGTTAAGGCGATCCCCGAGGGGAACTCCACCCCCCCATGAAAAGGTGGCGCAGGGAATTAAAAAATATTCTTTAGAAATATTTAACTTTCACACATTAAGAAGTCCAATACAGCAAATGAAAGATAAACATCTTGTTCATCTACCCATCATGTCTGATTTTTAAAATGTTTTACAGCGAAAACACAACACATATTTATGTTAGACCACCACCAAATCAAAGGGGAAACCCAGCCATTTTTACCAGCCAAAGATAGAGTCACAAAAGCAGGATTAGAGATAAAATGAATCACTAACCTTTTGAAAATCTTCATCAGATGACACTCATATGACATCATGTTACACAATACATTTATGTTTTATTCGATAATATGCATATTTATATCCACAAATCTCGGTTTACATTGACGCCATGTTCAGAAATGCCTCCAAAATATCCGGAGGAATTATAGAAAGCTACGCCAGAAAACAGAAATACTCATCATAAACTTTTACTAAAGATACATGTTCTACATATAATTAAAGATACACTGGTTCTTAATGCAATGCTTAAAAATGTTACGAAAAAAGCCTACCATGCAATAATCTGAGACAGCGCTCAGACGTAAAAGTATTTCTCCGCCATGTTGGAGTCAACAGAAATACGAAATTACATCATAAATATTCCCTTACCTTTGATGATCTTTCATCAGAAAGCAGTGCAAGGAGTCCTAGTTCCACAATAAATCGTTGTTTTGTTCCATAATGTCCAATACTAGTGTCCAATTAGCTTGTTTGGAAAGGAAAGGGTGATGACGTCAAATTTGACCCACATTCAGAATTCCACTTCTTGTTTGGAAGATTGCCTGCCCTATGAGTTCTGTTATACTCACAGACATAATTCAAACAGTTTTAGAAACTTCAGAGTGTTTTCTACCCAATAGAATAGTAATATGCATATATTAGCAATCTAGGACAGAGTAGGATGCAGTTCACTATGGGCAGGCAATTCATCCAAAGTGAAAATACTGCCCCCTATCCCCAATAAGTTAATGTGAGTCTGGAAGGAGATAACTATTATAAATAGTGGGATGCGTGTCCTGGTTCATGTTCATTAGGCACCAAGCAGAATACATTTTACTTAAACTGGGAGTCAGTTTAGTTTCTATTGCTATAGGCATGAAAATGTCTATTTCCACCATTCTGACCAATGGGAGTATACTCAGTGTCAAGATGATTATTATTATTATTTTTTTACCTTTATTTTACTAGGCAAGTCAGTTAAGAACAAATTCTTATTTTCAATGACGGCCTAGGAACTCGGGGGTTTGAAATTGCAACCTTTCGGTTACTAGTCCAACGCTCTAACCACTAGGCTACCCTGCTGATGGAAAATGTACTCCGATTTAGATTGCTGAGAATATCTTAATGATAATTTTTTAAGTTTGAAAACTTATTGAACCAAAATGATGGTCATTTGGTAATATATTAGAGAAAGGAAGATTTAATATGCTTAAGTTAGAAGTTGTTAAATACCTCATTTTTTTATACATTTGTATTGATGTCTTTTTAAAACTTGTAATTTTCTTTGAAGTTGAGTGGATGGTGGAATATGGTAGAAAATTACAAGATTATGTTTTAATACTGTTCAGGCATTGAATACATTTGATGAGTACTCTCCCATCTGTGTGAGTGTGACTGAGTTGGGGATTGGAGCTAGTGATTGATTTATGATGGCTTAATGGTGCACATAACTCACAAGATGAACCCAAGATGGCTTGTGATGTGCCGAGTTACCGAGTAGGGATGGAACCAGCCATGACTAAGCGTTTTTAGTGTCAGCTATACAAGACCCATGATTCTTCTGTAAGGTTAGGCTCTCAACGATCACAGAGGATGGTCATTGACCAGATCAATTTTGATAATAAAGATTGATTGTTTGAAGAATGAACAAAGTCTCACTTCACTTAACGATCACCCCGTCGTCTCAGATTTAGAAATTATGCTTTACAGCGAAAACAATACAAGCGTTTGTGTAAGTTTATCGATATACTAACAAAACATTATTTACACCTAGCGGCAGGTAACTTGGTCACGAAAATCAGAAAAGCAATCAAATTAATCGTTTACCTTTGATGAGCTTCAGATGTTTTCACTCACGAGATTCCCAGTTGTTCCTTTTGTTCCATAAAGATGTTTTTTATATCCAAATACCTCCGTTAGTTTGATGCGTTATGCCTAGGAATCCACCGAGAAATCACGACAACGCAGACAAAAATTCCAAATTATATCCATAATCAATCCTCAAGGTGTTTTTCAAATATCTATTCGATAATATATCAACCGGGACAGTTGGTTTTTCAGTAGGACCGGGAGGAAAAATGGCTACCTCTCTGTTTAACGCAAAAATCACCCTGAGAGCCAACAAATGACCACTTACGCAATGTGGACGTTTATGCTCATTCTTCAAAATAAAGGCCTGAAACTACATCTAAAGGCTGTAGACACATTAGGGAAGCCACAGAAAAAGGAATCTGGTTGATATCCCTTTCAATGGCCAATAGGGACGCATAGAAAGACAGGGGTTTCAAAATAAGAGTCACTTCCTGATTGGATTTTTCTCAGGATTTCGCCTGTAATATCAGTTATGTTATACTCACAGACAATATTTTTACAGTTTTGGAAACGTTAGAGTGTTTTCTATCCTAAGCTGTCAATTATATGCATATTATAGCATCTGATCCTGAGAAATAGGCAGTTTACTTAGGGAACGTTATTTTTCCCCCCAAAAAAATAGTGTCCCCTAGCTTCAAGAGATATATAAGAGGTTAAGAACAAATTATTATTTACAATGACGGCCTACTGGGGACCAGTTGGTTAACTGCCTTGTTCAGGGGCAGATCGACAGATTTGACCTTGTCAGCTCAGGGATTCGAAGTTAATATAGTTAATGATCTAGAAGAGTCCAACACACACAAGCACACACTCAAATGAACACTAAGACACACACATGCACACACACACAGACTTAAACTAACAATGGATGCTCATCATGACATGATCACGTAAGAGTTGGAGTGGATTTATGTGACATGACAAGCTGATGTTTTTCACAGACAGAGAGATATGGAGGGATGGAGATAGAAGGAGAGAGAAATGGAGAGGCAGAGGAGATAGATGGAGATGGAGAGACAGAAAGGAGAGAGAAATGAAGGGGGTGGCAGGTAGCCTAGGTTAGCCAAGAGTTTAGAGCATTGGGCCAATAACCGAAAGGTTGCTAGATCAAATCCCCGAGCTGACAAGGTAAAAATATGTCGTTCTGCCCCTGAACAGGCAGTTAACCCACTGTTCCTAGGCCAGTTAACGCACTGTTCCTAGGCCAGTTAACCCACTGTTCCTAGGCCAGTTAATCCCACTGTTCCTAGAAGTTAACCCAGTTCCTAGGCCATTAACCCACTGTTCCTAGGCCAGAGATTAACCCACAGAGATGAGATTCCAGAGATGAGACCAGTTGAACCCACTGTTCCAGAAAGATGCCAGTTAACCCAATGTTCCTAGACCAGTTAATCCACTGTTCCAGAGATGAGACCAGTTAACCCACAGAATGTTCCAGAGAGATGAGATGATAGAGAGAGAGACAGAGATTAACCCACTGTTCCCAGAGATGAGATGATAGAGAGACAGAGATGAGATGATAGAGGGAACAGTGAGATGATAGAGACATTGTAAATAAGAATTTGTTCTTAAATTACTGAGATGTCAGAGATGAGATTAAAAAACAGATGAGATGATGGCAGAGATGAGATGATAGAGAGAGACAGAGATGAGATGATAGAGAGAGAGACAGAGATGAGATGATAGAGAGAGAGACAGAGATGAGATGATAGAGAGAGAGAGACAGAGATGAGATGATAGAGAGAGAGAGAGATGAGAGATGAGATGATAGAAGAGACAGAGATGAGATGATAGAGAGAGAGACAGATGAGATGATAGAGAACAGAGATGAGATGATAGAGAGAGAGACAGAGATGAGATGATAGAGAGAGACAGAGATGAGATGATAGACAGAGATGAGATGATAGAAGAGAGAACAGAGATGAGATGATGAGAGAGATAGAGATGATAGAGAGAGAGACAGAGATGAGATGATAGAGAGAGAGACAGAGATGAGATGATAGAGACAGAGATGAGATGATGATAGAGAGAGAGATGAGATGATAGAGAGAGAGACAGAGATGAGATGATAGAGACAGAGATGAGATGATAGAGACAGAGATGAGATGATAGAGAGAGACAGAGATGAGATGATAGAGACAGAGATGAGATGATAGAAGAGACAGAGATGAGATGATGAGATGATAGAGAGACAGAGATGAGATGATAGAGAGAGAGACAGAGATGAGATGATAGAGACAGAGATGAGATGATAGAGAGAGACAGAGATGAGATGATAGATGATAGAGAGAGATCAGAGATGATAGAGAGAGAGACAGAGATGAGATGATAGAGAGAGACAGAGATGAGATGATAGAGACAGAGATGAGATGATAGAGAGAGAGACAGAGATGAGATGATAGAGAGAGAGAGATGAGATGATAGAGAGAGACAGAGATGAGATGATAGAGAGAGACAGAGATGAGATGATAGAGAGAGACAGAGATGAGATGATAGAGAGAGAGATGAGATGATAGATAGAGAAGACAGAGATGAGATGATAGAGACAGAGATGAGATGATAGAGAGAACAGAGATGAGATGATAGAGAGAGAGACAGAGATGAGATGATAGATACAGAGATGAGATGATAGAGATGAGATGAGATGATAGAGAGAGACAGAGATGAGATGAGAGAGACAGAGATGAGATGATAGAGAGAGAGACAGAGATGAGATGATAGAGAGAGAGAGAGAGATGAGATGATAGAGAGAGAGACAGAGATGAGATGATAGAGACAGAGATGAGATGATAGAGAGAGGAGACAGAGATGAGATGATAGAGAGAGAGACAGAGATGAGATGATAGAGAGAGAGACAGAGATGAGATGATAGAGAGAGAGACAGAGATGAGATGATAGAGAGAGAGACAGAGATGAGATGATAGAGAGAGAGAGATGAGATGATAGAGAGAGAGACAGAGATGAGATGATAGAGGAGAGAGAGACAGAGATGAGATGATAGAGAGAGAGACAGAGATGAGATGATAGAGAGAGACAGAGATGAGATGATAGATGAGATGATAGATGAGAGAGATGAGATGATGATAGAGAGAGAGAGATGAGATGAGAGAGAGAGACAGAGATGAGATGATAGAGAGAGACAGAGATGAGATGATAGAGAGACAGAGATGAGATGATAGAGAGAGAGACAGAGATGAGATGATAGAGAGAGAGAGATGAGATGATAGAGAGACAGACATGAGATGAGATGATGATAGAGAGAGAGACAGAGATGAGATGATAGAGACAGAGATGAGAGATGAGATAGAGAGAGAGACAGAGATGAGATGATAGAGACAGAGATGAGATGATAGAGAGAGAGACAGAGATGAGATGATAGAGAGAGACAGAGATGAGATGATAGAGAGAGAGAGACAGAGATGAGATGATAGAGACAGAGATGAGATGAGATGAGATGATAGAGACAGAGATGAGATGATAGAGAGAGACAGAGATGAGATGATAGAGAGAGACAGAGATGAGATGATAGATGAGAGAGACAGAGATGAGATGATAGATGAGATGAGAGACAGAGATGAGATGATAGAGAGAGACAGAGATGAGATGATAGAGACAGAGATGAGATGATAGAGAGAGACAGACAGAGATGAGATGATAGAGAGACAGATGATGAGATGATAGATGATAGAGACAGAGATGAGATGATAGAGAGAGACAGAGATGAGATGATAGAGAGAGAGACAGAGATGAGATGATAGAGAGAGACAGAGATGAGATGATAGAGAGAGAGACAGAGATGAGATGATAGAGAGAGAGACAGAGATGAGATGATAGAGAGAGAGACAGAGATGAGATGATGAGAGAGAGAGACAGAGATGAGATGATAGAGAGAGAGAGAGAGAGATGAGATGATAGAGAGAGAGACAGAGATGAGATGATAGAGAGAGAGACAGAGATGAGATGATAGAGAGAGACAGAGATGAGATGATAGAGAGAGAGACAGAGATGAGATGATAGAGAGAGAGACAGAGATGAGATGATAGAGAGAGAGATGAGATGAGATGATAGAGAGAGACAGAGATGAGATGATAGAGAGAGAGACAGAGATGAGATGATAGAGAGAGACAGAGATGAGATGATAGAGAGAGAGACAGAGATGAGATGATAGAGAGAGACAGAGATGAGATGATAGAGAGAGAGACAGAGATGAGATGATAGAGAGAGAGACAGAGATGAGATGATAGAGAGAGAGACAGAGATGAGATGATAGAGACAGAGATGAGATGATAGAGAGAGACAGAGATGAGATGATAGAGAGAGACAGAGATGAGATGATAGAGAGAGAGACAGAGATGAGATGATAGAGAGAGAGAGATGAGATGATAGAGAGAGAGAGATGAGATGATAGAGAGAGAGACAGAGATGAGATGATAGAGAGAGAGACAGAGATGAGATGATAGAGAGAGAGACAGAGATGAGATGATAGAGAGACAGAGATGAGATGAGATGAGAGAGAGAGACAGAGATGAGATGATAGAGAGAGACAGAGATGAGATGATAGAGAGAGACAGAGATGAGATGATGAGATGATGAGAGAGACAGAGATGAGATGATAGAGAGAGAGAGATGAGATGATAGAGAGAGACAGAGATGAGATGATAGAGAGAGAGACAGAGATGAGATGATAGAGAGAGACAGAGATGAGATGATAGAGAGAGAGACAGAGATGAGATGATAGAGAGAGAGAGAGACAGAGATGAGATGATAGAGAGACAGAGATGAGATGATAGAGAGAGAGACAGAGATGAGATGATAGAGACAGAGATGAGATGATAGAGAGAGAGACAGAGATGAGATGATAGAGAGAGACAGAGATGAGATGATAGAGAGAGAGACAGAGATGAGATGAGATGAGATGATAGAGACACAGAGATGAGATGATAGAGAGAGAGAGAGATGAGATGATAGAGAGAGAGAGACAGAGATGAGATGATAGAGAGACAGAGATGAGATGATAGAGAGAGACAGAGATGAGATGATAGAGAGAGAGATGAGATGATAGAGAGACACAGAGATGAGATGATAGAGACAGAGATGAGATGATAGAGAGAGAGAGACAGAGATGAGATGATAGAGAGAGAGATGAGATGAGAGATGAGATGATAGAGAGAGACAGAGATGAGATGATAGAGAGAGACAGAGATGAGATGATAGAGAGAGACAGAGATGAGATGATAGAGAGAGACAGAGATGAGATGATAGAGAGAGAGAGACAGAGATGAGATGATAGAGAGAGACAGAGATGAGATGATAGAGAGAGAGACAGAGATGAGATGATAGAGAGAGGAGACAGAGATGAGATGATAGAGAGACAGAGATGAGATGATAGAGAGAGACAGAGATGAGATGATAGAGAGATGAGATGATAGAGAGACAGAGATGAGATGATAGAGAGACAGAGATGAGATGATAGAGAGAGAGACAGAGAGAGATGATGATGAGATGAGAGAGACAGAGATGAGATGATAGAGAGAGAGACAGAGATGAGATGATAGAGACAGAGATGAGATAGATGAGAGAGACAGAGATGAGATGATAGAGAGAGAGAGACAGAGATGAGATGATAGAGAGAGACAGAGATGAGATGATAGAGAGAGACAGAGATGAGATGAGAGAGAGACAGAGACAGATGATGAGAGACAGAGATGAGATGATGAGAGAGAGAGACAGAGATGAGATGATAGAGAGACAGAGATGAGATGATAGAGAGAGAGACAGAGATGAGAGAGATGAGATGATAGAGAGAGAGACAGAGATGAGATGATAGAGAGAGACAGAGAGAGATGATAGAGAGAGACAGAGATGAGATGATAGAGAGAGAGAGAGACAGAGATGAGATGATAGAGAGAGAGACAGAGATGAGATGATAGAGAGAGAGAGAGACAGAGATGAGATGATAGAGAGAGAGAGAGACAGAGATGAGATGATAGAGAGACAGAGATGAGATGATAGAGAGAGAGACAGAGATGAGATGATAGAGACAGAGATGAGATGATAGAGAGACAGAGATGAGATGATAGAGAGAGAGACAGAGATGAGATGATAGAGAGAGAGACAGAGATGAGATGATAGAGACAGAGATGAGATGATAGAGAGAGAGACAGAGATGAGATGATAGAGAGAGAGACAGAGATGAGATGATAGAGACAGAGATGAGATGATAGAGAGAGAGAGATGAGATGATAGAGAGAGAGAGAGACAGAGATGAGATGATAGAGAGAGAGAGACAGAGATGAGATGATAGAGAGAGAGATGAGATGATAGAGAGAGAGACAGAGATGAGATGATAGAGAGAGACAGAGATGAGATGATAGAGAGAGAGACAGAGATGAGATGATAGAGAGAGAGACAGAGATGAGATGATAGAGAGAGACAGAGATGAGATGATAGAGAGAGAGACAGAGATGAGATGATAGAGACAGAGATGAGATGATAGAGAGACAGAGATGAGATGATAGAGACAGAGATGAGATGATAGAGAGAGAGACAGAGATGAGATGATAGAGATGATAGAGAGAGAGATGAGATGATAGAGACAGAGATGAGATGATAGAGAGACAGAGATGAGATGATAGAGAGAGACAGAGATGAGATGAGAGAGAGAGACAGAGATGAGATGATAGAGAGAGACAGAGATGAGATGATAGATGAGAGACAGAGATGAGATGAGAGAGACAGAGATGAGATGATAGAGAGAGACAGATGATAGAGATGAGATGATAGAGAGAGAGACAGAGATGAGATGATAGAGAGAGACAGAGATGAGATGATAGAGAGAGACAGAGATGAGATGATAGAGAGAGAGACAGAGATGAGATGATAGAGAGAGAGATGAGATGATGAGATGAGATGAGAGAGAGACAGAGATGAGATGATAGAGAGACAGAGATGAGATGATAGAGAGAGAGACAGACAGAGATGAGATGATAGATAGAGACAGAGATGAGATGATAGAGACAGAGATGAGATGATAGAGAGACAGAGATGAGATGATAGAGAGAGAGACAGAGATGAGATGATAGAGACAGAGATGAGATGATAGAGAGAGAGACAGAGATGAGATGATAGAGAGACAGAGATGAGATGATAGAGAGACAGAGATGAGATGATAGAGAGAGAGACAGAGATGATAGAGAGACAGAGATGATAGAGAGAGAGACAGAGATGATAGAGAGAGAGACAGAGATGATAGAGAGAGAGACAGAGATGAGATGATAGAGAGACAGAGATGAGATGATAGAGAGACAGAGATGATAGAGAGACAGAGATGATAGAGAGACAGAGATGAGATGATAGAGAGACAGAGATGATAGAGAGACAGAGATGATAGAGAGACAGAGATGATAGAGAGAGAGACAGAGATGATAGAGAGAGAGAGAGAGACAGAGATGATAGAGAGAGAGACAGAGATGATAGAGACAGAGACAGAGATGATAGAGAGACAGAGATGATAGAGAGACAGAGATGATAGAGAGAGACAGAGATGATAGAGAGACAGAGGTCTGTCTCAATGGTTTTGATTTGAAAAGGATCTCTTTTAATCCTCATTTGGAGTAATCTTCCCTTAAACATTAAAATACAATTTATAATTGATCACGTTTTCACATATAACACACTGTTACAAACAGACATAAAACACTGTCATATTGACCAGATAAATACTCTAACAGTCGAAACAGATAGATTGATTCCTTCATCTACCATAGTCCCACAAAACCTTCCAATTGATTATATTTAAATGTTCCTAAAGTATTGTTTCAACTTACACTACTGTTCAAACGTTTGGGGTCAATTAGAAATGTCCTTGTTTTTGAAAGAAAAGCAAAATGTTTGTCCATTAAAATAACATCAAATTGATCAGAAATACAGTGTAGACATTGTTAATTTTGTAAATGACTATTGTAGCTGGAAACAGCTGATTTTATATGGAATATCTACATAGGAGTACAGAAGCCCATTATCAGCAACCGTCACTCCTGTGTTCCAATGGAATATCTACATAGGAGTACAGAGGCCCATTATCAGCAACCATCACTCCTGTGTTCCAATGGAATATCTACATAGGAGTACAGAGGCCCATTATCAGCAACCATCACTCCTGTGTTCCAATGGAATATCTACATAGGAGTACAGAGGCCCATTATCAGCAACCATCACTCCTGTGTTCCAATGGAATATCTACATAGGAGTACAGAGACCCATTATCAGTAACCATCACTCCTGTGTTCCAATGGAATATCTACATAGGAGTACAGAGGCCCATTATCAGCAACCATCACTCCTGTGTTCCAATGGAATATCTACATAGGAGTACAGAGGCCCATTATCAGCAACCATCACTCCTGTGTTCCAATGGAATATCTACATAGGAGTACAGAGACCCATTATCAGTAACCATCACTCCTGTGTTCCAATGGAATATCAGCAACCCATTATCACAACCATCACTCCTGTGTTCCAATGGAATATCTACATAGGAGTACAGAGACCCATTATCAGCAACCATCACACCTGTGTTCCAATGGAATATCTACATAGGCGTACAGAGGCCCATTATCAGTAACCATCACTCCTGTGTTCCAATGGAATATCTACATAGGAGTACAGAGGCCCATTATCAGCAACCATCACTCCTGTGTTCCAATGGAATATCTACATAGACGTTCAGAGGCCCATTATCAGTAACCATCACTCCTGTGTTCCAATGGAATATCTACATAGGAGTACAGAGGCCCATTATCAGCAACCATCACTCCTGTGTTCCAATGGAATATCTACATAGGAGTACAGAAGCCCATTATCAGCAACCATCACTCCTGTGTTCCAATGGAATATCTACATAGGAGTACAGAGACCCATTATCAGCAACCATCACTCCTGTGTTCCAATGGAATATCTACATAGGAGTACAGAGACCCATTATCAGCAACCATCACACCTGTGTTCCAATGGAATATCTACATAGGAGTACAGAGGCCCATTATCAGTAACCATCACTCCTGTGTTCCAATGGAATATCTACATAGGAGTACAGAGGCCCATTATCAGCAACCATCACTCCTGTGTTCTTGTTAGCTAATCCAAGTTTATCATTTTAAAAGGCTAATTGATCATTAGAAAACTATTTTGCAATTATTTTAGCACAGCTGAAAACTGTTGTCCTGATTTAAAGAAGCAATAAAACGGGCCTTTAGACTAGTTGAGTATCTGGAGCATCAGCAGAGTTTTGTTATTGTTGTCCTGTCAACCTTCACAATAGATGGGTATAATGAGATAGATGTACCAAGTGTATTCCATACCTTTTTATAATCATTAAAATCATTTTTGTAAAATAACATTTTTTTTCTTCTCATGATTTAATTTAACTGCATAATTACGTAGTGTTCTATAATTCTCTTCAATCATTTCTAGTTTAGATTTGGCTTCTAAGACTTTTGCTTTTTATTTCTTTGAGAAAAAGTCTCACCCAGTTCATCATCAATCCATGGAGATGGACGAGCCCCAACAGTACTCTTTCTTACTGATGCATGATGGTCCATTACCTCAGTGGGCAAATCAATAAAACATTCTGTAGCGTGATTTAAATCATCCTCTAGATAAATCAGCCCTCCAGGGTGCAGCAGCCAAATCATTTTGAAATAGCTCATGAATAAATGTTAAAAAATTTCTCTTGACCACAATCCTTGGGGGTTTCTTTGGAACCTTGGTGTTCGTGGTTATGGTCACAATATTATGGTCTGTCCAGCCAACTGGCATTAAGCACGTCAATGGTATATTATAGAAGATCAGATCAATGCATGTGTCTGAACGGTGACCTAACTTAGTTGATGATCTAGCTGAGAGGTTAACAAATTAACCATTAGTTTTTCAAACCAGCATATCTCATTAATTTACTATTATGATCCTTACAATTTATATTAAAATCACCCAAGATAATTACATCTCTGTTACGAACTGTGGCCTGGTCAAACCCAGTACCTAATTCATCCAGATAGGACACTGTAGAGCTTGGAGGTCTATAAAAATCCGACCAATATGGCTGCCTGGTGAGATAGATGTACTTGAGCCCATAGTGCCTCAATTTGACCTACATTAAGGTCATCCCCCCTCTTAACCTCTTACCTCTACCTGGGACGCTTGCGTCCCAACTAGAGCTCTGGAAATGCAAATGCGCTACGCTAAATGCTAATAGTATTAGTTAAAACTCAAAAGTTCATTAAAATACACATGCAACGTATCAAATTAAAGCTACACTCGTTGTGAATCCAGGCAACAAGTCAGATTTTTAAAATGCTTTTCGGCGAAAGCATGAGAAGCTATTATCTGATAGCATGCAACACCCCAAAAGACCCACAGGGGACGTAAACAAAATAATTAGCATTTCGGCGTTACACAAACCGCACAATAAAATAGAAAACATTCATTACCTTTCACCATCTTCTTTGTTGGCACTCCTAGATGTCCCATAAACACTATTTGGGTCTTTATTTCGATTAAATCGGTCCATATAAAGCCTAGATATCGTTATATGTAGACTGTGTGATAAACAAAAAACATCGTTTCAAAACGTAACGTCATTTTTTAAAATTCAAAAAGTCGACGATAAACTTTCACAAAACACTTCGAAATACGTTTGTAATGCAACTTTAGGTATTAGTAAACGTTAATAAGCGATAAAATTCATCAGGAGGCGATGTAAAGATCATTAGCTGTCCATCTGGAAAAATGTCCGGCTAGAAACTCAACGAAAATATCCGGTCCTAGACCGGAGGAGATACGGTGTCCTGCATGTGTTTGACCAAGAAAAAACTCGAAGGGAAATGACAAGACTCTAGACACCGTGTGGAAGCTGTAGGTACTGCAACCTCAGTCAATTAATTGTGGTTCACGTTTATCAATGGGTTCAAGTAGCGCATGGATATATTTTCCCATTTTCAGTGATCAGTTTTTCCTGTGCTTTTCGATGTAAATGCCGTTCTGGTAAAGCAGTGATTTAACCAGTTTTTTAAACGTCTGAGTGTTTTCTATCCACACAGACTAAGCAAATGCATATACTATATTCCTGGCATGAGTAGCAGGGCGCTGAAATGTTGCGCGATTTTTAACAGAATGTTCAAAAAAGTAGAGGGTCGACTTAAGAGGTTAGTCGCCCAGAACTGTGAGAGGTGAGCCGTCCTCAGGAAAGGAGCTTATCAAGGCATCAAGCTCATTGATGAACTCTCCGAGGGAACCTGGAGGGCGATAAATGATAAGGATGTTAAGCTTGAAAGGGCTGGTAACTGTGACAGCATGGAATTCAAAGGAGGCGATAGACAGATGGTTAAGGGGAGAAAGAGAGAATGACCACTTGGGAGAGATGAGGATCCCGGTGCCACCACCCCACTGACCAGAAGCTCTCGGGGTGTGCGAGAACACGTGGGCAGACGAAGAGAGAGCAGTAGGAGTAGCAGTGTTGTCTGTGGTGATCCATGTTTCCGTCAGTGCCAAGAAGTCGAGGGACTGGAGGGAGGCATAGGCTGAGATGAACTCTGCCTTGTTGGCCGCAGATCGGCAGTTCCAGAGGCTACCGGAGACCTGGAACTCCACGTGGGTCGTGCGCGCTGGGACCACCAGATTAGGTGGCCGCGGCCACGCGGTGTGGAGCGTTTGTATGGTCTGTGCAGAGAGGAGAGAACAGGGATAGACAGACACATAGTTGACAGGCTACACAAGAGGCTACGCTAATGCAAAGGAGATTGGAATGACAAGTGGACTACACGTCTCGAGTGTTCAGAAAGTTAAGCTTACGTAGCAAGAATCTTATTGACTAAAATGATTAAAATGATACAGTACTGCTGAAGTAGGCTACCTGGCAGAGGCTGCGTTGTTGACTATGTAGGCTAGCTGGCAGTGTCTGCGTTGTTGACACTACACTAATCAAGTCGTTCCGTTGAGTGTAATAGTTTCTACTGTGCTACTGTGCTGCTATTCGGGGCTAGCTGGCTAGCTAGCAGTGTTGATTACGTTACGTTGCGTTAAAAGAACGGCAATAGCTGGCTAGCTAACCTAGGAAATCGCTCAAGACTACACAATTATCTTTGATACAAAGACGGCTATGTAGCTAGCTATGTAGCTAGCTACGATCAAACAAATCAAGCCGTTGTACTGTAATGAAATGAAATGAAAAATGTGATACTACCTGTGGAGCGAAGCGAAATGCGACCGGATTGTTGAGTGCGGAAGTTCTGTTCGGTAGACGTTGGCTAGCTGTTGGCTAGCTAGCAGTGTCTCCTACGTTGAGGACGACAAATAGCTGGCTAGCTAACCTCGGTAAATTAAGATAATCACTCTAAAACTACACACTCTAAACTACACAATTATCTTGGATACGAAGACAGCAAAGACAACTATGTAGCTAGCTAACACTACACTAATCAAGTCGTTCAGTTGAGTGTAATAGTTGTGCTGCTAATCGGTAGACGGTGGACTAGCTAACGGTGGACGTTAGCTAGCTGGCTAGCTGCAGGGCAGTGTAGACTGCGTTAGGACGACGAAATACGATAATTACGCAATTATCTATGATACAAAGACGGCTATGTAGCTAGCTAAGAAGAAATTGCTAAGATTAGACAAATCAAACCGTTGCTAATCGGTAGACGGTGGACTAGCTAACGGTGGACGTTAGCTAGCTGGCTAGCTGCAGGGCAGTGTAGACTGCGTTAGGACGACGAAATACGATAATTACGCAATTATCTATGATACAAAGACGGCTATGTAGCTAGCTAAGAAGAAATTGCTAAGATTAGACAAATCAAACCGTTGTACTATAATGAAATGTAATGAAATGTAATACTACCTGCGGACCGAGTGCAGATGCGACCGCTCGCTCCAACCCGGAAGTTGACCTCTTCATTAGTGATCTTCATTAGTGATCTTCATTTGTTTCTTAGATCATTGTCCTTGCTTTTCTCCATTCCCTTTAACTTAAAATGTTCAAATCATGTAATACAGCCTGTGGTCTATTCCCAGAGGCCTTCCCATTCTATGTACTCTGGAGAACGTGGCCTATTCCCAGAGGCCTTACCCATTCTATGTACTCTGGAGAACGTGGCCTATTCCCAGAGGCCTTACCCATTCTATGTACTCTGGAGAACGTGGCCTATTCCCAGAGGCCTTACCCATTCTATGTACTCTGGAGAACGTGGCCTATTCCCAGAGGCCTTACCCATTCTATGTACTCTGGAGAACGTGGCCTATTCCCAGAGGCCTTACCCATTCTATGTACTCTGGAGAACGTGGCCTATTCCCAGAGGCCTTACCCATTCAATGTACTCTGGAGAACGTGGCCTATTCCCAGAGGCCTTACCCATTCTATGTACTCTGGAGAACGTGGCCTATTCCCAGAGGCCTTACCCATTCTATGTACTCTGGAGAACGTGGCCTATTCCCAGAGGCCTTACCCATTCTATGTACTCTGGAGAACGTGGCCTATTCCCAGAGGCCTTACCCATTCTATGTACTCTGGAGAACGTGGCCTATTCCCAGAGGCCTTACCCATTCTATGTACTCTGGAGAACGTGGCCTATTCCCAGAGGCCTTACCCATTCTATGTACTCTGGAGAACGTGGCCTATTCCCAGAGGCCTTACCCATTCTATGTACTCTGGAGAACGTGGCCTATTCCCAGAGGCCTTACCCATTCTATGTACTCTGGAGAACGTGGCCTATTCCCAGAGGCCTTACCCATTCTATGCACTCTGGAGAACGTGGCCTATTCCCAGAGGCCTTACCCATTCTATGTACTCTGGAGAACGTGACCTATTCCCAGAGGCCTTACCCATTCTATGTACTCTGGAGAACGTGGCCTATTCCCAGAGGCCTTACCCATTCTATGTACTCTGGAGAACGTGGCCTATTCCCAGAGGCCTTACCCATTCTATGCACTCTGGAGAACGTGGCCTATTCCCAGAGGCCTTACCCATTCTATGCACTCTGGAGAACGTGGCCTATTCCCAGAGGCCTTACCCATTCTATGCACTCTGGAGAACGTGGCCTATTCCCAGAGGCCTTACCCATTCTATGTACTCTGGAGAACGTGGCCTATTCCCAGAGGCCTTACCCATTCTATGTACTCTGGAGAACGTGGCCTATCCCCAGAGGCCTTACCCATTCTATGTACTCTGGAGAACGTGGCCTATCCCCAGAGGCCTTACCCATTCTATGTACTCTGGAGAACGTGGCCTATCCCCAGAGGCCTTACCCATTCTATGTACTCTGGAGAACGTGGCCTATTCCCAGAGGCCTTACCCATTCTATGCACTCTGGAGAACGTGGCCTATTCCCAGAGGCCTTACCCATTCTATGTACTCTGGAGAACGTGGCCTATTCCCAGAGGCCTTACCCATTCTATGTACTCTGGAGAACGTGGCCTATTCCCAGAGGCCTTACCCATTCTATGTACTCTGGAGAACGTGGCCTATTCCCAGAGGCCTTACCCATTCTATGCACTCTGGAGAACGTGGCCTATTCCCAGAGGCCTTACCCATTCTATGTACTCTGGAGAACGTGGGCAGTTTCTTTAGTTGACATGAGGCCTTACCCATTCTATGTGATCCCTGAAAACATTAGTGACATTCCTCACGTCCGACATCAGTTGTCATTTCAGATCCCTGAAAACATTGACATGAAGTGTCCTCACAGCTTCTGCTGTCCATCACAGCGTGATCCCTGAAAACATTAGATTGGACAGTGTCCTCACAGCTTCTGCTGTTGTCATTCTCTGTGATCCCTGAAAACATTAGATTGGACAGTGTCCTCACAGCTTCTGCTGTTGTCATTCTGCGTTATACCTGAAAACATTAGATTGGACAGTGTCCTCACAGCTTCTGCTGTTGTCATTCTGCGTGATCCCTGAAAACATTAGATTGGACAGTGTCCTCACAGCTTCTGCTGTTGTCATTCTGCGTGATCCCTGAAAACATTAGATTGGACTGTGTCCTCAGAGCTTCTGCTGTTGTCATTCTGCGTGATCCCTGAAAACATTAGATTGGACAGTGTCCTCACAGCTTCTGCTGTTGTCATTCTCTGTGATCCCTGAAAACATTAGATTGGACAGTGTCCTCACAGCTTCTGCTGTTGTCATTCTCTGTGATCCCTGAAAACATTAGATTGGACAGTGTCCTCACAGCTTCTGCTGTTGTCATTCTGCGTGATCCCTGAAAACATTATATTGGACAGTGTCCTCACAGCTTCTGCTGTTGTCATTCTCTGTGATCCCTGAGAACATTAGATTGGACAGTGTCCTCACAGCTTCTGCTGTTGTCATTCTCTGTGATCCCTGAAAACATTAGATTGGACAGTGTCCTCACAGCTTCTGCTGTTGTCATTCTCTGTGATCCCTGAGAACATTAGATTGGACAGTGTCCTCACAGCTTCTGCTGTTGTCATTCTGCGTGATCCCTGAAAACATTAGATTGGACAGTGTCCTCACAGCTTCTGCTGTTGTCATTCTGCGTGATCCCTGAAAACATTAGATTGTCTCGCATTGATCGACACCGTACATCGAGCGAGGTTTCTTTAAGTTGTTTGTTCTCCCTTTGCACCACCTCCACCTTGCCATGAATAGAGTCTACAGTACCTTTCAGCTCCACCTTGCTATGAATAGAGTCTACAGAACCTTTCAGCTCCACCTTGCCATGAATAGAGTCTAGAGTACCTTTCAGCTCCACCTTGCTATGAATAGAGTCTACAGTACCTTTCAGCTCCACCTTGCTATGAATAGAGTCTACAGAACCTTTCAGCTCCACCTTGCCATGAATAGAGTCTACAGTACCTTTCAGCTACACCTTGCCATGAATAGAGTCTACAGTACCTGTCAGCTCCATCTTGCCATGAATAGAGTCTACAGTACCTTTCAGCTCCACCTTGCCATGTATAGAGTCTCCAGTACCTTTCAGCTCCACCTTGCTATGAATAGAGTCTACAGTACCTTTCAGCTCCACCTTGCCATGAATAGAGTCTACAGAACCTTTCTGCTCCACCTTGCTATGAATAGAGTCTACAGTACCTTTCAGCTCCACCTTGCTATGAATAGAGTCTACAGAACCTTTCTGCTCCACCTTGCTATGAATAGAGTCTACAGAACCTTTCAGCTCCACCTTGCCACGAATAGAGTCTACAGAACCTTTCAGCTCCACCTTGCCATGAATAGAGTCTACAGAACCTTTCAGCTCCACCTTGCTATGAATAGAGTCTACAGTACCTTTCAGCTCCACCTTGCCATAAATAGAGTCTATAGAACCTTTCAGCTCCACCTTGCTATGAATAGAGTCTACAGAACCTTTCAGCTCCACCTTGCTATGAATAGAGTCTACAGTACCTTTCAGCTCCACCTTGCTATGAATAGAGTCTACAGTACCTTTCAGCTCCACCTTGCTATGAATAGAGTCTACAGTACCTTTCAGCTCCACCTTGCTATGAATAGAGTCTACAGTACCTTTCAGCTCCACCTTGCCATGAATAGAGTCTACAGTACCTTTCAGCTCCACCTTGCCATGAATAGTCTACAGAACCTTTCAGCTCCACCTTGCCATGAATAGAGTCTACAGTACCTTTCAGCTACACCTTGCCATGAATAGAGTCTACAGTACCTTTCAGCTCCACCTTGCTATGAATAGAGTCTACAGTACCTTTCAGCTACACCTTGCTATGAATAGAGTCTACAGAACCTTTCAGCTCCACCTTGCTATGAATAGAGTCTACAGTACCTTTCAGCTCCACCTTGCCATGAATAGAGTCTACAGTACCTTTCAGCTCCACCTTGCCATGAATAGAGTCTACAGAACCTTTCAGCGCCGTGTTCTCTTTCCTTAGATCATCCATCTGACATTGGCTGAATTCTAGACTGGTGACACCATAATGCATTGATGTTCTCTTGTAATATATCCAAGATATCAAGCCTTTCAGTGATGGATTTTAACAAGTCAACATCCATATTAGTAAACCTCTCACCCACTCTCCGCCCTCTTGCTTGGGGATGGTTTGGTGTCGTTAGTGATACCGCTTGGCCAACTTGGCTTTGGTTTGTTTTGTTGATTGTGTTTGTCGTCCTTAACAGTACTTTAATCCTCAGAAACCAGGGACATGTTTCTTTGCGCTCGTAAGTATCTCTCGTCAATCGTTCAAGCTCTTCAATGGATTCTGAATCATCCAGAGTGTTTGCAGGCAGATTAAAACAAAAATAACTAAACAATGGGTGTATATTTCTGGACCTGTTGGTAGATACATCCACTAAAAATTGTAAAAATATATATTTTTTAACGATTGTGTACTCACTGGTGACTGTTATATTGAGATATTTCCTGCAAACAATTAACAGAGGGAGAGAAGTTTGAGATGAGTATGCAAATCGAGCCTTGGCCAAAAGCAGTTCATCAACCTGGGGGGGGGCCTACAATGAAAATGAATCCACACGTGAATCCCAGTAGGCTTCGGGGAGGCTCCTACTGTAGGTAGACCTACAGCTCATCCCTTGGCAGTAGTGCTGTAGATGACTTTATCACTGACCTCAAACATGAGTCACTCAAGAGCGTTCACATTCAGCCCACTGAAACCCCTATCCGATCCCAGCAAAATCACAGTTTATTTGAAGAGAGCAATAATCCATCTTGAGCCATCAAAGCCAAATGAACTGAATAATATTAAGAAATGCTGTAGATGGAAGGAAAATAATGTAGAAACCTACCAAAATACAATTAGGCAACAACTAATTCAATTATTTTAAACAACTTCCTGGACAAAATGTTTTACTGCAATAGTGGAGGTGTAAACTAATATATTTGACCTTTCAGCTTCCGTATCAAATCTAAAAATGTCAAGCAGACAACCTAAGAAAATGAACAACAATGACAAATGGTTTGATGAAGAAAAAAACTTTAAAAAACCATTGAGAAACCAGTACCTGGTGCTAGAGGGGGTACAGCTGACCCTGGTGCTAGAGGGGGTACAGGTACGGTCCAACCAAAAACATTGAAACCCAGAAAACCTGAGCCTATGACTTCACTATGGTGAATCACGAAAACGATACAGAAAAAATCTAGGGGAAAAGAAGGAACAATTCAGCTGATTTCAGCTGTAATTGAATAATCATTATAATCTAACCACTTCTGGGAAAACTGGAAGACACTAAATAAACAACAACATGAAGAGTTAGCTATTCAAAATGGAGATATATGGATTTACCACTTCTTCAATCTGGTTGGCTCTATAACAAAGAACAAACTGCAAAAACACATACATGACCAAATACAATTTTTAGAATCAACTGTTATTAAAGACTAAACACAGCAACAAAGAAACGTCACTGTCAACTGCATTTATTTTCAGCAAACTTAACATGTGTAAATATTTGTATGAACATAACAAGATTCAACAACTGAGACATAAACTGAACACGTTCCACAGACATGTGACTAACAGAAATGTAATAATGTGTCCCTGAACAAAGGAGGGGGTCAAAATCAAAAGTAACAGATAGTATCTGGTGTGGCCACCAGCTGCATTAAGTACTGCAGTGCATCTCCTTCTCATGGACTGAACTAGATTTGCCAGTCAGGGCGTGAGTTGGGGTGGGCAGTCTATGTTGGGTTTTGTGTTCAGCCTAGTATGGTTCTCAATCAGAGGCAGGTGTCGTTAGTTGTCTCTGATTGAGAATCATACTTAGGTAGCCTGGGTTTCACTGTTGGTTGGTGTGTGTTTGTTTCTGTGTGAGTGTTTGGGCCACACGGTACTGTTTCGGTTTTGTATATTCACGTCATCGTTTATTGTTTTGATTCAGTGTTCAGTGCTATTAAAATCATCATGAGCTTTGGTCCTTGGGCTACGGGGAGCATTCAACCAGGTAAGGTTGGGCAGGCTCGGTGCTCAAGCGCTCCAGTGCCCCTGCACGGTCCGGTCTATCCGGTGCCACCTCCACACACCAGCCAGAGTCTCCCGTCTGTCCTGAGCCGCCAGAGTCTCCCGTCTGTCCTGAGCCGCCAGAGTCTCCCGTCTGTCCTGAGCCGCCAGAGTCTCCCGTCTGTCCTGAGCCGCCAGAGTCTCCCGTCTGTCCTGAGTCGCCAGAGTCTCCCGTGCCAGAGTCTCCCGTCTGTCCTGAGCCGCCAGAGTCTCCCGTCTGTCCTGAGCCGCCAGAGTCTCCCGTCTGTCCTGAGCCGCCAGAGTCTCCCGTCTGTCCTGAGCCGCCAGAGCCGCCAGTCAGCCAGGAGCCGCCAGAGCCGCCAGTCAGCCATGAGCCGCCAGAGCCACCAGTCAGCCAGGAGCCGCCAGAGCCGTCAGCCAGCCAGGAGCCGCCAGAGCTGTCAGTCAGCCAGGAGCCTTGAAAATAAAAGAGAGCCGCACACTCTAGGAGCTCAGATGCAAAAATGTAATACCAACGTTTCGACAGGCAAGCAGTCTTCATCAGGGTATAATCACAAACACTGCGGGATGACTCGTTTATATAGTGTCAAAATACACAGATGTCTGTTATCATGGCCAAGAGTGGCCTAATATCATTGGTTAATTATCAAATATTAAAATGGCATACAAAGAACAGCATACAAACAAATGGATAGCATACGATCATAGATTAATTTGACTATACAAGTTTACACACAATTACAAAGTCACAATAATCACAAGAATGGCTTCAGATCAAAGTCTACGTTGAGACCGAAGGGCGTAAGGGTCTTTAAATTAAAGATCCAGGCAGCCTCTCGTTTTAACAATGAATTATCAAGGTCACCCCCTCTCCTAGGGAGGGTGACATGTTCGATGCCAATGTAACGCAGAGACGAAATCGAGTGGCCTGCCTCCAAGAAGTGGGCCGCGACTGGATAAGTAAAGTTTTTACACCTAATGGTGCTACGATGCTCTGAGATACGTACTTTTAATTTGCGCTTTGTTTTACCTACATCATTTTTACCACAAGGACAAGTCAGCCCGCAGAGCCGTCAGTCAGCCAGGAGCTGCCAGAGTCTCCTGCCTGTCCGGCGCTGCCGGAGTCTCCCGCCTGTCCGGCGCTGCCGGAATCTCCCGTCCATTCGGGACCCATGGCTAGGGTCCCAGAGTCGGAGGTCGGCGGCGAGGGTCGCCGCTCGTAAGAGGCCACAGGGGCGGTTGAGGAGGCGGACAAAAACTGTGGTGAGAGCCGCCAGAGCCGCCACCGCGGACAGACGCCCACCCAGACCCTCCCTTATAGGTACAGGTTTTGCGGCCGGAGCCCGCACATTTGAGGGGAGGGGGTAGTGTCACGTTCTGACCATAGTTCTGTTATTTTATTCTTTGTTTTAGTATGGTCAGGGCGTGAGTTGGTGTGGGCAGTCTGTTTTCATTTTCAGTGCTTTCTTTTATTAAAATCATCATGAACACTTACATCGCTGCGCTTTGGTCCGATCCTTACTCCTCCTCAGACGAAGAGGACGAAGAACGCCGTTACACAAGCCAGTGAATTATATGAATGAGTCACCAGACGTGGCGGGCCTGGCACAGCTCCTGGTATTTGTATGTTACAGCTGGATGAGTCAACAGACGTGGAGGGCCTGGCACAGCTCCTGGTTTAAGTCTGTTACAGCTGGATGAGTCAACAGGCCTGGCACAGCTCCTGGTACATGTCTGTTACAGCTGAATGAGTCAACAGACGTGGCGGGCCTGGCACAGCTCCTGGTACATGTCTGTTACAGCTGAATGAGTCAACAGATGTGGCGGGCCTGGCACAGCTCCTGGTACATGTCTGTTACAGCTGGATGAGTCAACAGACGTGGAGGGCCTGGCACAGCTCCTGGTATATGTCTGTTACAGCTGGATGTGTCAACAGGCCTGGCACAGCTCCAGGTATATGTCTGTTACAGCTGGATGTGTCAACAGGCCTGGCACAGCTCCAGGTATATGTCCGTTACATTTATGGGGGTTCAATTAAGGAAGACATCCTCTTCTGCAAACCACTGGAAACCAGTACAACAGGAGAGGATATTTTTAAAGTATTGGACAGCTTTGTGACATCAAATGGACTTTGGCGGTCAAGATGTGTTGGTATCTGTACTGATGGCGCAAAAGCCGTGACAGGGAGACATAGTGGAGTGGTAACGCACGTGCAAACAGTTGCTCCCGACGCCACTTGGGCACACTGCAGCATCCACCGAGAGGCTCTTGGGTACACTGCAGCATCCACCGAGAGGCTCTTGGGTACACTGCAGCATCCACCGAGAGGCTCTTGGGTACACTGCAGCATCCACCGAGAGGCTCTCGCCTATAGCATCAGTTCTGTGTCACTCACAGATAATATCTTTACAGATTTGGAAACGTCAGAGTGTTTTCTTTCCAAAGCTGTCAATTATATGCATAGTCAAGCATCTTTACGTGACAAAATATCTTGTTTAAAACGGGAACGTTTTTCATCCCAAAATTTTAATAGCGCCCCCTAATTCATAACTGGTTATTAACAAGGACAACACACAGGTCTTTCCATCATTGTATGATTTTTTTGTGTGCAAATGAACCCAAGCTTACGGACAATGTCAAATGTGATCTAGTGAAGCATCTGAGTGTATTGGGTGCGCAATTACGCAGGTACTTTCCCCAAAACGGACGACACAAACAACTGGATTCGTTATCCCTTTCATGCCATGCCTCCAGTCCACTTACCGATATCTGAACAAGAGAGCCTCATCGAAATTGCAACAAGCGGTTCTGTGAAAATTGATTTTAATCAGACACTGATGCCCTTTGCAACCACGTACCTATGTGAGAGTGGATTCTCGGCGCTCACGAGCATGAAACCTAATTTCATGCAACAGACTGTGTTTGGAAAAATATTTAAGACAGAGACTCTCTCCAATACAACCCAACATTGCAGAGTTACGTGCATCCTTTCAAGCACACCCTTCTCATTAACCTGCGGTGAGTTATTCACAATTTTTGATGAAGAAATGGTTTGATATATAAGATGGTTAAATAAAGAGCAAAATGATTCATTAGTATTATGTTATTATTTGTGCCCTGGTCCTATAGGAGTCCTATAAGAGCTCTTTCTTATGCTTAATAAATGTATTGTATAGTGTGTGTGTGGCGCTGACCCTGGTGCTAGAGGGGGTACAGCTGACCCTGGTGCTAGAGGGGGTACAGCTGACCCTGGTGCTAGAGGGGGTACAGCTGACCCTGGTGCTAGAGGGGGTACAGCTGACCCTGGTGCTAGAGGGGGTACAGCTGACCCTGGTGCTAGAGGGGGTACAGCTGACCCTGGTGCTAGAGGGGGTACAGCTGACCCTGGTGCTAGAGGGGGTACAGATGACCCTGGTGCTAGAGGGGGTACAGCTGACCCTGGTGCTAGAGGGGGTACAGGTACGGGACATAAACAGTTTGGGAACCGCTGCTCTTAAGTGAAATCATGCCATTTCAAAACACAAATCAGCTAATTATTATTAATTATTCCAATAACAAAAAGTTAGAGCTTTAGAGTGTCCACTTCCCTGGTTCTCAAATCTGCCGTTTGACAAAATTATATTCTGATAAAAAGTTACATCAGTTTAAGGAACTGCATGACCTAGAACACACTGAATATGTTGTGATGTTTTAAACATTTTTAGAACTTAATTTTGACCCCAGGACAATAAATACATATACAAATGTCATTGTATGCTGTAGAGTCTACAGTATTGTATGCTGTAGCGTTAAGATTTCCTTTCACTGGAACTAAGAGGCCCAAACCAAGACAAACAGCCTCAGACCATTATTCCTCATTCATCAAACTTTACAGTTGGCACTATGCATTGGGCCAGGTTGCGTTATCCCGACATTTGCCAAACCCAGATATGTCCGTCAGACTGCCTGATGGTAAAGGTGTGATTCATCAGTACATAGAACGCGTTTCCACTGCTCTAGAATCCAATGGCGGTGAGCTTTACACCACGCCAGCAGACGCTTGGCATTTCACATGGTGATCTTAGGCTTGTGTGCGGCTGCTCGGCCATGGAAACCCATTTCATGAAGCTCCCGACGAACAGTTCTTGTGCTGATGTTGCTTCCAGAGGCAGTTTGGAACTTGGTAGTAAGTGCAACCGAGGACAGACTATTTTTGCTACGTGATCCTGTTCTGTGAACATGTGTGGCCCTACGACTTCGCAACTGAGACGTTGTTGCTCCTAAACGTTTCCACTTCACAATAACAGTACTTACAGTTGACCCAGGGCAGCTCTAGCAGGGCAGAAATTTGACGAACTGACTTGTTGTAAAGGTGGCATCCTATGACGGTGACACGTTGAAAAGTCACTGAGCTCTTCAGTAAGGCCATTCTACTGCCAATGTTTGTCTATGGAGATTGCATGGCGGTGTGCTTGATTTTATAGACCTTTCAGCAACGGGTGTGGATGAAATAGAATCCACTGATTTGTCCACATACTTTTGTATATATCGTGTATGTTTCCTATGCCAATAAAGCCCTTTAAATTGAATTGATTTGAATTGGAGAAACAGAGAGGAGAGATAGAGAAGAGATGGAGACAAAGGGAGGTCTGTACATAGGGAGACCTTGTGCGAAGTAGAGACAGAACATCTTGTCTCTGGGAACATCTTGACACACACCCGCAGCTTGACATGACCGCAACACACACTGTCGGATGTCATTAATATTAAATGACCAACATTAATATTTGAATATTAAACCCATTTGTGTTGCGACGACACAGACCTCTTCTCCCAATGCTGCTCTCTCCTCGTACATTCACAGGGACAGCATGAATATGCAGAGTGTGGGAGGAGGAGGGGGGTGGGGGAGGGGTGGGTGAGGAGGGGGTTGAGGGAGGGAGGGAGGGAGTGGTGGGTGAGGAGGGGATGTGAGTGCACTTTGCGTGACTTATCTGAGGACCGGCACTCACACGTGTTTCGAGTAAAGATATATGGCCATGTGAATTAGTAAAAAACACTTCTAAGGACTTAGATCCTTAGTCCCAGCTGTGCGTGTAATTTGGTAACTATCACAAAAAGAGTCATCAGTCATCATCCTCTCAACTCTAAAGCTGTTGAACCTCTTTCCTTCCCTGTAGCCCTCCCTACTCCCTTCCTCTCCTCTCCTCTCCTCTCCTCTCCTCTCCTCTCCTCTCCTCTCCTCTCCTCTCCTCTCCTCTCTCCTCTCCTCTCCTCTCCTCTCTTCCTCTCTCTCCTCTCCTCTCCTCTCCTCTCCTCTCTCTCCTCTCCTCTCCTCTCCTCCTCTCCTCTCCTCTCCTCTCCTCTCCTTTCTCCTCCAGTGATAGTATTCTGTCCTCAGAGTCAGGAGGGGCAGAGCCCAGCAATACAAATAGTGTTGACGTCATGGCAACGATCCCTGACCTGTACCCAGGGCTCTAAATAAAAATACAACATTGTTGATAACACTGGTACACCCAACTTCAAAAAGTTAGGAGCAACAAAAATATATGTTTATAAACTGACAGAGATACAGCCTATACTTATTTATTTTACCTTTATTTAACAAGGCAAGTCAGTTAACCTGTTGCTTCTACTCGGGACGCTTGCGTCCCAACTAGAGCTCTGGAAATGCAAATGCGCTACGCTAAATGCTAATAGTATTAGTTAAAACTCAAAAGTTCATTAAAATACACATGCAGGGTATCGAATTAAAGCTACACTCGTTGTGAATCCAGGCAACAAGTCAGATTTTTAAAATGCTTTTCGGCGAAAGCATGAGAAGCTATTATCTGATAGCATGCAACACCCCAAAAGACCCACAGGGGACGTAAACAAAATAATTAGCATTTCGGCGTTACACAAACCGCACAATAAAATAGAAAACATTCATTACCTTTCACCATCTTCTTTGTTGGCACTCCTAGATGTCCCATAAACACTATTTGGGTCTTTATTTCGATTAAATCTGTCCATATAAAGCCTAGATATCGTTATATGTAGACTGTGTGATAAACGAAAAAAACATTGTTTCAAAACGTAACGTCATTTTTTTAAATTCAAAAAGTCGACGATAAACTTTCACAAAACACTTCGAAATACGTTTGTAATGCAACTTTAGGTATTAGTAAACGTTAATAAGCGATAAAATTCATCAGGAGGCGATGTAAAGATCATTAGCTGTCCGTCTGGAAAAATGTCCGGCTAGAAACTCAATGAAAATATCCGGTCCTAGACCGGATTAGATACGGTGTCCTGCATGTGTTTGACCAAGAAAAACTCGAAGGGAAATGACAAGACTCTAGACACCGTGTGGAAGCTGTAGGTACTGCAACCTCAGTCAATTAATTGTGGTTCACCTTTATCAATGGGATCAAGTAGCGCATGGATATATTTTCCCATTTTCAGTGATCAGTTTTTCCTGTGCTTTTCGATGTAAATGCCGTTCTGGTAAAGCCACAGCAGTGATTTAACCAGTTTTTTAAACGTCTGAGTGTTTTCTATCCACACAGACTAAGCAAATGCATATACTATATTCCTGGCATGAGTAGCAGGGCGCTGAAATGTTGCGCAATTTTTAACAGAATGTTCAAAAAAGTAGAGGGTCGACTGAAGAGGTTAAGAACAAATTCTTATTTTCAATGACGGTCGGGGATTTGAACTTGAAACTATAATCACTAGGCTACCCAGGCTACCCTATATTGGTTCTATGTGAATTATAACTACATTTGAAGCACATGTTGAGTCCTATAAACTAATATTTAACACTGTAAAGACACGAGTTTATGATAAAATATAAATTGTTTATATGAGCACCTGACATGAAAATGAGTCATTTGTGGAACATGAAGTTTCTACATTGAGTAAAAGCGCTATTTAATTTATTTTCCAATTGAGATGCTTTACATTTAAAAATACACTGTCTCTTTAAAAACATCAGGTTGGTGACGATGACATGCGTTCATTGCTATGATCAAAGACAGTACAGTCTGTCTGGTTTATACACTCTGTGATCAGACAGTATGTCTGGTTTATAAACTCTGTGATCAGACAGTATGTCTGGTTTATAAACTCTGTGATCAGACAGTATTTCTGGTTTATAAACTCTGTGATCAGACAGTACAGTCTGTCTGGGTTATACACTCTGTGATCAGACAGTACAGTCTGTCTGGGTTATACACTTTGTGATCAGACAGTACAGTCTGTCTGGTTTATACACTCTGTGATCAGACAGTACAGTCTGTCTGGTTTATACACTCTGTGATCAGAGAGTACAGTATGTCTGGTTTATACACTCTGTGATCAGACAGTACAGTCTGTCTGGGTTATACACTCTGTGATCAGACAGTCTGTCTGGTTTATACACTCTGTGATCAGACAGTATGTCTGGGTTATACACTCTGTGATCAGACAGTACAGTCTGTCTGGTTTATACACTCTGTGATCAGACAGTACTGTCTGTCTGGGTTATAAACTCTGTGATCAGACAGTACAGTCTGTCTGGGTTATACACTCTGTGATCAGACAGTACAGTCTGTCTGGTTTATACACTCTGTGATCAGACAGTACAGTATGTCTGGTTTATACACTCTGTGATCAGACAGTACAGTCTGTCTGGTTTATACACTCTGTGATCAGACAGTATGTCTGGTTTATACACTCTGTGATCAGACAGTATGTCTGGTTTATACACTCTGTGATCAGACAGTATGTCTGGTTTATACACTCTGTGATCAGACAGTACAGTATGTCTGGTTTATACACTCTGTGATCAGACAGTATGTCTGGTTTATACACTCTGTGATCAGACAGTACAGTCTGTCTGGTTTATACACTCTGTGATCAGACAGTACAGTATGTCTGGTTTATACACTCTGTGATCAGACAGTATGTCTGGTTTATACACTCTGTGATCAGACAGTACAGTATGTCTGGTTTATACACTCTGTGATCAGACAGTCTGTCTGGTTTATACACTCTGTGATCAGACAGTATGTCTTTCTGGTTTATACACTCTGTGATCAGACAGTATGTCTGGTTTATACACTCTGTGATCAGACAGTACAGTCTGGTTTATACACTCTGTGATCAGACAGTACAGTCTGGTTTATACACTCTGTGATCAGACAGTACAGTCTGTCTGGTTTATACACTCTGTGATCAGACAGTACAGTCTGTCTGGTTTATACACTCTGTGATCAGACAGTACAGTCTGTCTGGTTTATACACTCTGAGATCAGACAGTACAGTCTGTCTGGGTTATACACTCTGTGATGAGACAGTACAGTCTGTCTGGTTTATACACTCTGTGATCAGACAGTACAGTCTGGTTTATAAACTCTGTGATCAGACAGTACAGTCTGTCTGGTTTATACACTCTGTGATCAGACAGTATGTCTGGTTTATACACTCTGTGATCAGACAGTATGTCTGGTTTATACACTCTGTGATCAGACAGTACAGTCTGTCTGGTTTATACACTCTGTGATCAGACAGTACAGTCTGTCTGGTTTATACACTCTGTGATCAGACAGTACAGTCTGTCTGGTTTATACACTCTGTGATCAGACAGTACAGTCTGTCTGGTTTATACACTCTGTGATCAGACAGTACAGTCTGTCTGGGTTATACACTCTGTGATCAGACAGTACAGTATGTCTGGTTTATACACTCTGTGATCAGACAGTACAGTATGTCTGGGTTATAAACTCTGTGATCAGACAGTACAGTATGTCTGGGTTATACACTCTGTGATCAGACAGTATGTCTGGTTTATACACTCTGTGATCAGACAGTACAGTCTGTCTGGGTTATACACTCTGTGATCAGACAGTATGTCTGGTTTATACACTCTGTGATCAGACAGTACAGTCTGTCTGGTTTATACACTCTGTGATCAGACAGTCTGTCTGGTTTATACACTCTGTGATCAGACAGTATTTCTGGTTTATACACTCTGTGATCAGACAGTACAGTCTGTCTGGGTTATACACTCTGTGATCAGACAGTACAGTCTGTCTGGGTTATAAACTCTGTGATCAGACAGTAGTTCTGGTTTATACACTCTGTGATCAGACAGTACAGTCTGTCTGGGTTATAAACTCTGTGATCAGACAGTAGTTCTGGTTTATACACTCTGTGATCAGACAGTACAGTCTGTCTGGTTTATACACTCTGTGATCAGACAGTACAGTCTGTCTGGGTTATAAACTCTGTGATCAGACAGTAGTTCTGGTTTATACACTCTGTGATCAGACAGTACAGTCTGTCTGGGTTATAAACTCTGTGATCAGACAGTAGTTCTGGTTTATACACTCTGTGATCAGACAGTACAGTCTGTCTGGGTTATAAACTCTGTGATCAGACAGTACAGTCTGTCTGGTTTATAAACTCTGTGATCAGACAAAACAGTCTGTCTGGTTTATACACTCTGTGATCAGACAGTACAGTCTGTCTGGGTTATAAACTCTGTGATCAGACAAAACAGTCTGTCTGGTTTATACACTCTGTGATCAGACAGTACAGTCTGTCTGGGTTATAAACTCTGTGATCAGACAGTATTTCTGGTTTATACACTCTGTGATCAGACAGTACAGTCTGTCTGGTTTATAAACTCTGTGATCAGACAGTATGTCTGGTTTATACACTCTGTGATCAGACAGTACAGTCTGTCTGGTTTATACACTCTGTGATCAGACAGTATTTCTGGTTTATACACTCTGTGATCAGACAGTACAGTCTGTCTGGGTTATACACTCTGTGATCAGACAGTACAGTCTGTCTGGTTTATACACTCTGTGATCAGACAGTATGTCTGGTTTATACACTCTGTGATCAGACAGTACAGTCTGTCTGGTTTATACACTCTGTGATCAGACAGTACAGTCTGTCTGGGTTATACACTCTGTGATCAGACAGTACAGTCTGTCTGGTTTATACACTCTGTGATCAGACAGTACAGTCTGTCTGGTTTATAAACTCTGTGATCAGACAGTATGTCTGGTTTATACACTCTGTGATCAGACAGTACAGTCTGTCTGGTTTATACACTCTGTGATCAGACAGTACAGTCTGTCTGGGTTATACACTCTGTGATCAGACAGTCTGTCTGGTTTATACACTCTGTGATCAGACAGTACAGTCTGGTTTATACACTCTGTGATCAGACAGTACAGTCTGTCTGGTTTATACACTCTGTGATCAGACAGTATGTCTGGTTTATACACTCTGTGATCAGACAGTACAGTCTGTCTGGGTTATACACTCTGTGATCAGACAGTACAGTATGTCTGGTTTATACACTCTGTGATCAGACAGTACAGTATGTCTGGTTTATACACTCTGTGATCAGACAGTATGTCTGGTTTATACTGTGATCAGACAGTACAGTCTGTCTGGTTTATACACTCTGTGATCAGACAGTACAGTATGCTGGTTTATAAACTCTGTGATCAGACAGACAGTATACAGTCTGTCTGGTTTATACACTCTGTGATCAGACAGTACAGTCTGGTTTATACACTCTGTGATCAGACAGTATGTCTGGTTTATACACTCTGTGATCAGACAGTACAGTCTGTCTGGTTTATACACTCTGTGATCAGACAGTACAGTCTGTCTGGTTTATAAACTCTGTGATCAGACAGTACAGTCTGTCTGGTTTATACACTCTGTGATCAGACAGTACAGTATGTCTGGTTTATACACTCTGTGATCAGACAGTCTCTGGTTTATACACTCTGATCAGACAGTACAGTATGTCTGGTTTATACACTCTGTGATCAGACAGTACAGTCTGTCTGGTTTATACACTCTGTGATCAGACAGTACAGTATGTCTGGTTTATACACTCTGTGATCAGACAGTACAGTCTGTCTGGTTTATACACTCTGTGATCAGACAGTACAGTCTGTCTGGTTTATACACTCTGTGATCAGACAGTACAGTCTGTCTGGTTTATACACTCTGTGATCAGACAGTACAGTATGTCTGGTTTATACACTCTGTGATCAGACAGTACAGTCTGTCTGGTTTATACACTCTGTGATCAGACAGTACAGTCTGTCTGGGTTATACACTCTGTGATCAGACAGTACAGTCTGGGTTATACACTCTGTGATCAGACAGTACAGTCTGTCTGGTTTATACACTCTGTGATCAGACAGTACAGTCTGTCTGGTTTATACACTATGTGATCAGACAGTACAGTCTGTCTGGTTTATACACTCTGTGATCAGACAGTACAGTCTGTCTGGTTTATAAACTCTGTGATCAGACAGTATGTCTGGTTTATACACTCTGTGATCAGACAGTACAGTATGTCTGGTTTATACACTCTGTGATCAGACAGTATGTCTGGTTTATACACTCTCTGATCAGACAGTACAGTCTGTCTGGGTTATACACTCTGTGATCAGACAGTACAGTCTGTCTGGTTTATACACTCTGTGATCAGACAGTCTGTCTGGGTTATACACTCTGTGATCAGACAGTATGTCTGGTTTATACACTCTGTGATCAGACAGTACAGTCTGTCTGGTTTATACACTCTGTGATCAGACAGTACAGTCTGTCTGGTTTATACACTCTGTGATCAGACAGTACAGTATGTCTGGTTTATAAACTCTGTGATCAGACAGTACAGTCTGTCTGGGTTATACACTCTGTGATCAGACAGTCTGTCTGGTTTATACAGTGATCAGACAGTACAGTCTGTCTGGTTTATACACTCTGTGATCAGACAGTATGTCTGGTTTATACACTCTGTGATCAGACAGTACAGTCTGTCTGGTTTATACACTCTGTGATCAGACAGTACAGTCTGTCTGGTTTATACACTCTGTGATCAGACAGTACAGTCTGTCTGGTTTATACACTCTGTGATCAGACAGTACAGTATGTCTGGTTTATACACTCTGTGATCAGACAGTACAGTCTGGTTTATACACTTATACACTCTGTGATCAGACAGTACAGTCTGTCTGGTTTATACACTCTGTGATCAGACAGTACAGTCTGTCTGGTTTATACACTCTGTGATCAGACAGTACAGTCTGTCTGGTTTATACACTCTGTGATCAGACAGTACAGTCTGTCTGGTTTATACACTCTGTGATCAGACAGTACAGTCTGTCTGGTTTATACACTCTGTGATCAGACAGTACAGTATGTCTGGTTTATACACTCTGTGATCAGACAGTACAGTCTGTCTGGTTTATACACTCTGTGATCAGACAGTACAGTCTGTCTGGTTTATACACTCTGTGATCAGACAGTACAGTCTGTCTGGTTTATACACTCTGTGATCAGACAGTACAGTCTGTCTGGTTTATACACTCTGTGATCAGACAGTACAGTCTGTCTGGTTTATACACTCTGTGATCAGACAGTACAGTCTGTCTGGTTTATACACTCTGTGATCAGACAGTACAGTCTGTCTGGTTTATAAACATCAGACAGTATGTCTGGTTTATACACTCTGTGATCAGACAGTACAGTATGTCTGGTTTATACACTCTGTGATCAGACAGTATGTCTGGTTTATACACTCTGTGATCAGACAGTACAGTATGTCTGGTTTATACACTCTGTGATCAGACAGTATGTCTGGTTTATACAGTATGTCTGGTTTATACACTCTGTGATCAGACAGTACAGTCTGTCTGGGTTATACACTCTGTGATCAGACAGTATGTCTGTCTGGTTTATACACTCTGTGATCAGACAGTACAGTCTGTCTGGTTTATACACTCTGTGATCAGACAGTACAGTCTGTCTGGTTTATACACTCTGTGATCAGACAGTACAGTATGTCTGGTTTATACACTCTGTGATCAGACAGTACAGTATGTCTGGTTTATACACTCTGTGATCAGACAGTACAGTCTGTCTGGTTTATACACTCTGTGATCAGACAGTACAGTATGTCTGGTTTATACACTCTGTGATCAGACAGTACAGTCTGTCTGGTTTATACACTCTGTGATCAGACAGTATGTCTGGTTTATACACTCTGTGATCAGACAGTACAGTATGTCTGGTTTATACACTCTGTGATCAGACAGTATGTCTGGTTTATACACTCTGTGATCAGACAGTACAGTCTGTCTGGTTTATACACTCTGTGATCAGACAGTACAGTCTGTCTGGTTTATACACTCTGTGATCAGACAGTACAGTCTGTCTGGTTTATACACTCTGTGATCAGACAGTACAGTCTGTCTGGTTTATACACTCTGTGATCAGACAGTACAGTATGTCTGGTTTATACACTCTGTGATCAGACAGTACAGTCTGTCTGGTTTATACACTCTGTGATCAGACAGTACAGTCTGTCTGGTTTATACACTCTGTGATCAGACAGTACAGTCTGTCTGGTTTATACACTCTGTGATCAGACAGTACAGTCTGTCTGGTTTATACACTCTGTGATCAGACAGTACAGTCTGTCTGGTTTATACTGTGATCAGACAGTACAGTCTGTCTGGTTTATACACTCTGTGATCAGACAGTACAGTCTGTCTGGTTTATAAACTCTGTGATCAGACAGTATGTCTGGTTTATACACTCTGTGATCAGACAGTACAGTATGTCTGGTTTATACACTCTGTGATCAGACAGTACTGTTTATACACTGATCTACAGTATGTCTGGTTTATACACTCTGTGATCAGACAGTATGTCTGGGTTACAGTGATGTCTGTCTGTTTATAAACTCTGTGATCAGACAGTACAGTCTGTCTGGGTTATACACTCTGTGATCAGACAGTACAGTCTGTCTGGTTTATACACTCTGTGATCAGACAGTACAGTATGTCTGGTTTATACACTCTGTGATCAGACAGTATGTCTGGTTTATACACTCTGTGATCAGACAGTATGTCTGGTTTATACACTCTGTGATCAGACAGTATGTCTGGTTTATACACTCTGTGATCAGACAGTACAGTCTGTCTGGTTTATACACTCTGTGATCAGACAGTACAGTCTGTCTGGTTTATACACTCTGTGATCAGACAGTACAGTATGCCTGGTTTATAAACTCTGTGATCAGACAGTACAGTCTGTCTGGGTTATACACTCTGTGATCAGACAGTCTGTCTGGTTTATACACTCTGTGATCAGACAGTACAGTCTGTCTGGTTTATACACTCTGTGATCAGACAGTATGTCTGGTTTATACACTCTGTGATCAGACAGTACAGTCTGTCTGGTTTATACACTCTGTGATCAGACAGTACAGTCTGTCTGGTTTATAAACTCTGTGATCAGACAGTACAGTCTGTCTGGTTTATACACTCTGATCAGACAGTACAGTCTGTCTGGTTTATACACTCTGTGATCAGACAGTACAGTCTGTCTGGTTTATACACTCTGTGATCAGACAGTACAGTATGTCTGGTTTATACACTCTGTGATCAGACAGTACAGTCTGTCTGGTTTATACACTCTGTGATCAGACAGTACAGTCTGTCTGGTTTATACACTCTGTGATCAGACAGTACAGTCTGTCTGGTTTATACACTCTGTGATCAGACAGTACAGTATGTCTGGTTTATACACTCTGTGATCAGACAGTACAGTCTGTCTGGTTTATACACTCTGTGATCAGACAGTACAGTCTGTCTGGTTTATACACTCTGTGATCAGACAGTACAGTCTGTCTGGGTTATACACTCTGTGATCAGACAGTACAGTCTGTCTGGTTTATACACTCTGTGATCAGACAGTACAGTCTGTCTGGTTTATACACTATGTGATCAGACAGTACAGTCTGGGTTTATACACTCTGTGATCAGACAGTACAGTCTGTCTGGTTTATACACTCTGTGATCAGACAGTATGTCTGGTTTATACACTCTGTGATCAGACAGTACAGTATGTCTGGTTTATACACTCTGTGATCAGACAGTACAGTCTGTCTGGTTTATACACTCTGTGATCAGACAGTACAGTATGTCTGGTTTATACACTCTGTGATCAGACAGTATGTCTGGTTTATACACTCTGTGATCAGACAGTATGTCTGGTTTATACACTCTGTGATCAGACAGTACAGTCTGTCTGGGTTATACACTCTGTGATCAGACAGTACAGTCTGTCTGGTTTATACACTCTGTGATCAGACAGTACAGTCTGTCTGGTTTATACACTCTGTGATCAGACAGTACAGTATGTCTGGTTTATACACTCTGTGATCAGACAGTATGTCTGGTTTATACACTCTGTGATCAGACAGTACAGTCTGTCTGGTTTATACACTCTGTGATCAGACAGTACAGTCTGTCTGGTTTATACACTCTGTGATCAGACAGTACAGTATGTCTGGTTTATACACTCTGTGATCAGACAGTACAGTCTGTCTGGTTTATACACTCTGTGATCAGACAGTACAGTATGTCTGGTTTATACACTCTGTGATCAGACAGTACAGTCTGGTTTATACACTCTGTGATCAGACAGTACAGTCTGTCTGGTTTATACACTCTGTGATCAGACAGTACAGTCTGTCTGGGTTATACACTCTGTGATCAGACAGTACAGTCTGTCTGGTTTATACACTCTGTGATCAGACAGTACAGTCTGTCTGGTTTATACACTATGTGATGACAGTACAGTCTGTCTGGTTTATACACTCTGTGATCAGACAGTACAGTCTGTCTGGTTTATACACTCTGTGATCAGACAGTATGTCTGGTTTATACACTCTGTGATCAGACAGTACAGTATGTCTGGTTTATACACTCTGTGATCAGACAGTACAGTATGTCTGGTTTATACACTCTGTGATCAGACAGTACAGTATGTCTGGTTTATACACTCTGTGATCAGACAGTATGTCTGGTTTATACACTCTGTGATCAGACAGTATGTCTGGTTTATACACTCTGTGATCAGACAGTACAGTCTGTCTGGTTTATAAACTCTGTGATCAGACAGTACAGTCTGTCTGGTTTATACACTCTGTGATCAGACAGTACAGTCTGTCTGGTTTATACACTCTGTGATCAGACAGTACAGTATGTCTGGTTTATACACTCTGTGATCAGACAGTATGTCTGGTTTATACACTCTGTGATCAGACAGTACAGTCTGTCTGGTTTATACACTCTGTGATCAGACAGTACAGTCTGTCTGGTTTATACACTCTGTGATCAGACAGTACAGTCTGTCTGGTTTATAAACTCTGTGATCAGACAGTACAGTCTGTCTGGTTTATACACTCTGTGATCAGACAGTACAGTATGTCTGGTTTATACACTCTGTGATCAGACAGTACAGTCTGTCTGGTTTATACACTCTGTGATCAGACATGTCTGGGTTATACACTCTGTGATCAGACAGTCTGTCTGGTTTATACACTCTGTGATCAGACAGTACAGTCTGTCTGGTTTATACACTCTGTGATCAGACAGTACAGTCTGTCTGGTTTATACACTCTGTGATCAGACAGTACAGTCTGTCTGGTTTATACACTCTGTGATCAGACAGTACAGTATGTCTGGTTTATAAACTCTGTGATCAGACAGTACAGTCTGTCTGGGTTATACACTCTGTGATCAGACAGTACAGTCTGTCTGGTTTATACACTCTGTGATCAGACAGTACAGTCTGTCTGGTTTATACACTCTGTGATCAGACAGTACAGTCTGTCTGGGTTATACACTCTGTGATCAGACAGTATGTCTGGTTTATAAACTCTGTGATCAGACAGTACAGTCTGTCTGGGTTATACACTCTGTGATCAGACAGTACAGTCTGTCTGGTTTATACACTCTGTGATCAGACAGTCTGTCTGGTTTATACACTCTGTGATCAGACAGTACAGTATGTCTGGGTTATACACTCTGTGATCAGACAGTACAGTCTGTCTGGTTTATACACTCTGTGATCAGACAGTCTGTGATACACTCTGTGATCAGACAGTATGTCTGGTTTATACACTCTGTGATCAGACAGTACAGTCTGTCTGGTTATAAACTCTGTGATCAGACAGTACAGTCTGTCTGGTTTATACACTCTGTGATCAGACAGTACAGTCTGTCTGGTTTATACACTCTGTGATCAGACAGTACAGTATGTCTGGTTTATAAACTCTGTGATCAGACAGTACAGTCTGTCTGGGTTATACACTCTGTGATCAGACAGTCTGTCTGGTTTATACACTCTGTGATCAGACAGTACAGTCTGTCTGGTTTATACACTCTGTGATCAGACAGTATGTCTGGTTTATACACTCTGTGATCAGACAGTACAGTCTGTCTGGTTTATACACTCTGTGATCAGACAGTACAGTCTGTCTGGTTTATACACTCTGTGATCAGACAGTACAGTCTGTCTGGTTTATACACTCTGTGATCAGACAGTACAGTCTGTCTGGTTTATACACTCTGTGATCAGACAGTCTGTCTGGTTTATACACTCTGTGATCAGACAGTACAGTATGTCTGGGTTATACACTCTGTGATCAGACAGTACAGTCTGTCTGGTTTATACACTCTGTGATCAGACAGTACAGTATGTCTGGTTTATACACTCTGTGATCAGACAGTACAGTCTGTCTGGTTTATACACTCTGTGATCAGACAGTACAGTCTGTCTGGTTTATACACTACAGACTACAGTCTGTCTGGTTTATACACTCTGTGATCAGACTACAGTATGTCTGGTTTATACACTCTGTGATCAGACAGTACAGTCTGTCTGGTTTATACACTCTGTGATCAGACAGTACAGTCTGTCTGGTTTATACACTCTGTGATCAGACAGTACAGTCTGTCTGGTTTATACACTCTGTGATCAGACAGTACAGTCTGTCTGGTTTATACACTCTGTGATCAGACAGTACAGTCTGTCTGGTTTATACACTCTGTGATCAGACAGTACAGTCTGTCTGGTTTATACACTCTGTGATCAGACAGTACAGTCTGTCTGGTTTATAAACTCTGTGATCAGACAGTATGTCTGGTTTATACACTCTGTGATCAGACAGTACAGTATGTCTGGTTTATACACTCTGTGATCAGACAGTATGTCTGGTTTATACACTCTGTGATCAGACAGTATGTCTGGTTTATACACTCTGTGATCAGACAGTATGTCTGGTTTATACACTCTGTGATCAGACAGTATGTCTGGTTTATACACTCTGTGATCAGACAGTACAGTCTGTCTGATAAACTCTGTGATCAGACAGTACAGTCTGTCTGGTTTATACACTCTGTGATCAGACAGTACAGTCTGTCTGGTTTATACACTCTGTGATCAGACATTACAGTATGTCTGGTTTATACACTCTGTGATCAGACAGTATGTCTGGTTTATACACTCTGTGATCAGACAGTACAGTCTGTCTGGTTTATACACTCTGTGATCAGACAGTACAGTCTGTCTGGTTTATACACTCTGTGATCAGACAGTACAGTCTGTCTGGTTTATAAACTCTGTGATCAGACAGTACAGTCTGTCTGGGTTATACACTCTGTGATCAGACAGTACAGTATGTCTGGTTTATACACTCTGTGATCAGACAGTACAGTCTGTCTGGTTTATACACTCTGTGATCAGACAGTATGTCTGGTTTATACACTGTGATCAGACAGTATGTCTGGTTTATACACTCTGTGATCAGACAGTACAGTCTGTCTGGTTTATACACTCTGTGATCAGACAGTACAGTCTGTCTGGTTTATACACTCTGTGATCAGACAGTACAGTCTGTCTGGTTTATACACTCTGTGATCAGACAGTACAGTCTGTCTGGTTTATACACTCTGTGATCAGACAGTACAGTCTGTCTGGTTTATACACTCTGTGATCAGACAGTACAGTCTGTCTGGTTTATACACTCTGTGATCAGACAGTACAGTCTGTCTGGTTTATACACTCTGTGATCAGACAGTACAGTATGTCTGGTTTATACACTCTGTGATCTATGTCTGGTTTATACACTCTGTGATCAGACAGTACAGTATGTCTGGTTTATACACTCTGTGATCAGACAGTATGTCTGGTTTATACACTCTGTGATCAGACAGTATGTCTGGTTTATACACTCTGTGATCAGACAGTACAGTCTGTCTGGTTTATACACTCTGTGATCAGACAGTACAGTCTGTCTGGTTTATACACTCTGTGATCAGACAGTACAGTCTGTCTGGTTTATACACTCTGTGATCAGACAGTACAGTATGTCTGGTTTATACACTCTGTGATCAGACAGTATTTCTGGTTTATACACTCTGTGATCAGACAGTACAGTCTGTCTGGGTTATACACTCTGTGATCAGACAGTACAGTCTGTCTGGTTTATACACTCTGTGATCAGACAGTACAGTCTGTCTGGTTTATACACTCTGTGATCAGACAGTACAGTCTGTCTGGGTTATAAACTGTCTGGTTTATCTGGTTTATACACTCTGTGATCAGACAGTACAGTCTGTCTGGTTTATACACTCTGTGATCAGACAGTACAGTATGTCTGGTTTATACACTCTGTGATCAGACAGTACAGTCTGTCTGGTTTATACACTCTGTGATCAGACAGTACAGTCTGTCTAGTTTATACACTCTGTGATCAGACAGTATGTCTGGTTTATACACTCTGTGATCAGACAGTACAGTATGTCTGGTTTATACACTCTGTGATCAGACAGTATGTCTGGTTTATAAACTCTGTGATCAGACAGTACAGTCTGGTTTATACACTCTGTGATCAGACAGTACAGTGATCTACAGTCTGGTTTATACACTCTGTGATCAGACAGTACAGTCTGTCTGGTTTATACACTCTGTGATCAGACAGTACAGTCTGTCTGGTTTATACACTCTGTGATCAGACAGTACAGTCTGTCTGGTTTATACACTCTGTGATCAGACAGTCTGTCTGGTTTATACACTCTGTGATCAGACAGTACAGTCTGTCTGGTTTATACACTCTGTGATCAGACAGTATGTCTGGTTTATACACTCTGTGATCAGACAGTACAGTCTGTCTGGTTTATACACTCTGTGATCAGACAGTACAGTCTGTCTGGTTTATAAACTCTGTGATCAGACAGTACAGTATGTCTGGTTTATACACTCTGTGATCAGACAGTACAGTCTGTCTGGTTTATACACTCTGTGATGATCAGACAGTCTGTCTGGTTTATACATCAGACAGTACTGTCTGATACAGTGATCAGACAGTACAGTCTGTCTGGTTTATACACTCTGTGATCAGACAGTACAGTCTGTCTGGTTTATACACTCTGTGATCAGACAGTACAGTCTGTCTGGTTTATACACTCTGTGATCAGACAGTACAGTCTGTCTGGTTTATACACTCTGTGATCAGACAGTACAGTCTGTCTGGTTTATACACTCTGTGATCAGACAGTACAGTATGTCTGGTTTATACACTCTGTGATCAGACAGTACAGTCTGTCTGGTTTATACACTCTGTGATCAGACAGTACAGTCTGTCTGGTTTATACACTCTGTGATCAGACAGTACAGTCTGTCTGGTTTATACACTCTGTGATCAGACAGTACAGTCTGTCTGGTTTATACACTCTGTGATCAGACAGTACAGTCTGTCTGGTTTATACACTCTGTGATCAGACAGTACAGTCTGTCTGGTTTATACACTCTGTGATCAGACAGTACAGTCTGTCTGGTTTATACACTCTGTGATCAGACAGTATGTCTGGTTTATACACTCTGTGATCAGACAGTACAGTATGTCTGGTTTATACACTCTGTGATCAGACAGTATGTCTGGTTTATACAGATCAGACAGTGTCTGGTTTATACACTCTGTGATCAGACAGTATGTCTGGTTTATACACTCTGTGATCAGACAGTATGTCTGGTTTATACACTCTGTGATCAGACAGTACAGTATGTCTGGTTATACACTCTGTGATCAGACAGTACAGTCTGTCTGGTTTATACACTCTGTGATCAGACAGTACAGTATGTCTGGTTTATACACTCTGTGATCAGACAGTACAGTATGTCTGGTTTATACACTCTGTGATCAGACAGTATGTGATCAGACAGACAGTACAGTCTGTCTGGTTTACACTCTGTGATCAGACAGTCTGTCTGGTTTATACACTCTGTGATCAGACAGTACAGTCTGTCTGGTTTATACACTCTGTGATCAGACAGTACAGTCTGTCTGGTTTATACACTCTGTGATCAGACAGTACAGTATGTCTGGTTTATACACTCTGTGATCAGACAGTACAGTCTGTCTGGTTTATACACTCTGTGATCAGACAGTATGTCTGGTTTATACACTCTGTGATCAGACAGTACAGTCTGTCTGGTTTATACACTCTGTGATCAGACAGTATGTCTGGTTTATACACTCTGTGATCAGACAGTACAGTCTGTCTGGTTTATACACTCTGTGATCAGACAGTACAGTCTGTCTGGTTTATACACTCTGTGATCAGACAGTACAGTCTGTCTGGTTTATACACTTTGTGATCAGACAGTACAGTATGTCTGGTTTATACACTCTGAGATCAGACAGTACAGTCTGTCTGGTTTATAAACTCTGTGATCAGACAGTACAGTCTGTCTGGGTTATACACTCTGTGATCAGACAGTACAGTCTGGGTTATACACTCTGTGATCAGACAGTACAGTCTGTCTGGGTTATACACTCTGTGATCAGACAGTACAGTCTGTCTGGTTTATACAGACTGTGATCAGACAGTACAGTATGTCTGGTTTATACACTCTGTGATCAGACAGTATGTCTGGTTTATACAGACTGTGATCAGACAGTACAGTATGTCTGGTTTATACACTCTGTGATCAGACAGTATGTCTGGTTTATACACTCTGTGATCAGACAGTATGTCTGGTTTATACACTCTGTGATCAGACAGTATGTCTGGTTTATACACTCTGTGATCAGACAGTATGTCTGGTTTATACACTCTGTGATCAGACAGTACAGTCTGTCTGGTTTATACACTCTGTGATCAGACAGTACAGTCTGTCTGGTTTATACACTCTGTGATCAGACAGTACAGTCTGTCTGGTTTATACACTCTGTGATCAGACAGTACAGTCTGTCTGGTTTATACACTCTGTGATCAGACAGTATGTCTGGTTTATACACTCTGTGATCAGACAGTCTGTCTGGGTTATACACTCTGTGATCAGACAGTATGTCTGGTTTATACACTCTGTGATCAGACAGTACAGTCTGTCTGGTTTATACACTCTGTGATCAGACAGTACAGTCTGTCTGGTTTATACACTCTGTGATCAGACAGTACAGTATGCTGGTTTATACACTCTGTGATCAGACAGTACAGTCTGTCTGGTTTATACACTCTGTGATCAGACAGTCTGTCTGGTTTATACACTCTGTGATCAGACAGTACAGTATGTCTGGTTTATACACTCTGTGATCAGACAGTATGTCTGGTTTATACACTCTGTGATCAGACAGTACAGTCTGTCTGGTTATACACTCTGTGATCAGACAGTACAGTCTGTCTGGTTTATAACTCTGTGATCAGACAGTACAGTCTGTCTGGTTTATACACTCTGTGATCAGACAGTACAGTCTGTCTGGTTTATACACTCTGTGATCAGACAGTACTGTCTGGTTTATACACTCTGTGATCAGACAGTACAGTATGTCTGGTTTATACACTCTGTGATCAGACAGTACAGTCTGTCTGGTTTATACACTCTGTGATCAGACAGTACAGTCTGTCTGGTTTATACACTCTGTGATCAGACAGTACAGTCTGTCTGGTTTATACACTCTGTGATCAGACAGTACAGTCTGTCTGGTTTATACACTCTGTGATCAGACAGTACAGTCTGTCTGGTTTATACACTCTGTGATCAGACAGTACAGTATGTCTGGTTTATACACTCTGTGATCAGACAGTACAGTCTGTCTGGTTTATACACTCTGTGATCAGACAGTACAGTCTGTCTGGTTTATACACTCTGTGATCAGACAGTACAGTCTGTCTGGGTTATACACTCTGTGATCAGACAGTACAGTCTGTCTGGTTTATACACTCTGTGATCAGACAGTACAGTCTGTCTGGGTTATACACTCTGTGATCAGACAGTACAGTCTGTCTGGTTTATACAGACTGTGATCAGACAGTACAGTATGTCTGGTTTATAAACTCTGTGATCAGACAGTATGTCTGGTTTATACACTCTGTGATCAGACAGTACAGTATGTCTGGTTTATACACTCTGTGATCAGACAGTATGTCTGGTTTATACACTCTCTGATCAGACAGTACAGTATGTCTGGTTTATACACTCTGTGATCAGACAGTATGTCTGGTTTATACACTCTGTGATCAGACAGTATGTCTGGTTTATACACTCTGTGATCAGACAGTACAGTCTGTCTGGGTTATAAACTCTGTGATCAGACAGTACAGTCTGTCTGGTTTATACACTCTGTGATCAGACAGTACAGTCTGTCTGGTTTATAAACTCTGTGATCAGACAGTATGTCTGGTTTATACACTCTGTGATCAGACAGTATGTCTGGTTTATACACTCTGTGATCAGACAGTACAGTCTGTCTGGTTTATACACTCTGAGATCAGACAGTACAGTCTGTCTGGGTTATACACTCTGTGATCAGACAGTACAGTCTGTCTGGTTTATAAACTCTGTGATCAGACAGTACAGTCTGTCTGGGTTATACACTCTGTGATCAGACATTACAGTATGTCTGGTTTATACACTCTGTGATCAGACAGTACAGTCTGTCTGGTTTATACACTCTGTGATCAGACAGTACATGTCTGGGTTATACACTCTGTGATCAGACAGTCTGTCTGGTTTATACACTCTGTGATCAGACAGTACAGTCTGTCTGGTTTATACACTCTGTGATCAGACAGTACAGTCTGTCTGGTTTATACACTCTGTGATCAGACAGTACAGTCTGTCTGGTTTATACACTCTGTGATCAGACAGTACAGTATGCTGGTTTATAAACTCTGTGATCAGACAGTACAGTCTGTCTGGTTATACACTCTGTGATCAGACAGTACAGTCTGTCTGGTTTATAAACTCTGTGATCAGACAGTACTGTGTCTGGTTTATACACTCTGTGATCAGACAGTACTGTCTGTCTGGGTTATACACTCTGTGATCAGACAGTACTGTTTATAACTCTGTGATGTCTCTGGTTTATACACTCTGTGATCAGACAGTATGTCTGGTTTATACACTCTGTGATCAGACAGTACAGTCTGTCTGGGTTATACACTCTGTGATCAGACAGTACAGTCTGTCTGGTTTATACACTCTGTGATCAGACAGTCTGTCTGGTTTATACACTCTGTGATCAGACAGTACAGTCTGTCTGGTTTATACACTCTGTGATCAGACAGTACAGTCTGTCTGGTTTATACACTCTGTGATCAGACAGTCTGTCTGGTTTATACACTCTGTGATCAGACAGTATGTCTGGTTTATACACTCTGTGATCAGACAGTACAGTCTGTCTGGTTTATACACTCTGTGATCAGACAGTACAGTCTGTCTGGTTTATACACTCTGTGATCAGACAGTACAGTCTGTCTGGTTTATACACTCTGTGATCAGACAGTACAGTATGCCTGGTTTATAAACTCTGTGATCAGACAGTACAGTCTGTCTGGGTTATACACTCTGTGATCAGACAGTCTGTCTGGTTTATACACTCTGTGATCAGACAGTACAGTCTGTCTGGTTTATACACTCTGTGATCAGACAGTATGTCTGGTTTATACACTCTGTGATCAGACAGTACAGTCTGTCTGGGTTATACACTCTGTGATCAGACAGTACAGTCTGTCTGGTTTATAAACTCTGTGATCAGACAGTACAGTCTGTCTGGTTTATACACTCTGTGATCAGACAGTACAGTCTGTCTGGTTTATACACTCTGTGATCAGACAGTCTGTCTGGTTTATACACTCTGTGATCAGACAGTACAGTATGTCTGGGTTATACACTCTGTGATCAGACAGTACAGTCTGTCTGGTTTATACACTCTGTGATCAGACAGTACAGTCTGTCTGGTTTATACACTCTGTGATCAGACAGTACAGTCTGTCTGGTTTATACACTCTGTGATCAGACAGTACAGTCTGTCTGGTTTATACACTCTGTGATCAGACAGTACAGTCTGTCTGGTTTATACACTCTGTGATCAGACAGTACAGTCTGTCTGGTTTATACACTCTGTGATCAGACAGTACAGTCTGTCTGGTTTATACACTCTGTGATCAGACAGTACAGTCTGTCTGGTTTATACACTCTGTGATCAGACAGTACAGTCTGTCTGGTTTATACACTCTGTGATCAGACAGTATGTCTGGTTTATACACTCTGTGATCAGACAGTACAGTATGTCTGGTTTATACACTCTGTGATCAGACAGTATGTCTGGTTTATACACTCTTATCAGACAGTACAGTATGTCTGGTTTATATCTGATCAGACAGTATGTCTGGTTTATACACTCTGTGATCAGACAGTATGTCTGGGTTATACACTCTGTGATCAGACAGTACAGTCTGTCTGGGTTATAAACTCTGTGATCAGACAGTACAGTCTGTCTGGTTTATACACTCTGTGATCAGACAGTACAGTCTGTCTGGTTTATACACTTTGTGATCAGACAGTACAGTATGTCTGGTTTATACACTCTAAGATCAGACAGTATGTCTGGTTTATAAACTCTGTGATCAGACAGTCTGTCTGGTTTATACACTCTGTGATCAGACAGTACAGTATGTCTGGTTTATACACTCTGTGATCAGACAGTACAGTCTGTCTGGTTTATAAACTCTGTGATCAGACAGTACAGTATGTCTGGGTTATACACTCTGTGATCAGACAGTACAGTATGTCTGGTTTATACACTCTGTGATCAGACAGTATGTCTGGTTTATACACACTGTGATCAGACAGTATGTGGTTTATACAGTGATCAGACAGTATGTCTGGTTTATACACTCTGTGATCAGACAGTACAGTCTGTCTGGTTTATACACTCTGTGATCAGACAGTACAGTCTGTCTGGTTTATACACTCTGTGATCAGACAGTACAGTCTGTCTGGTTTATACACTCTGTGATCAGACAGTACAGTCTGTCTGGTTTATACACTCTGTGATCAGACAGTCTGTCTGGTTTATACACTCTGTGATCAGACAGTACAGTATGTCTGGGTTATACACTCTGTGATCAGACAGTACAGTCTGTCTGGTTTATACACTCTGTGATCAGACAGTCTGTCTGGTTTATACACTCTGTGATCAGACAGTATGTCTGGTTTATACACTCTGTGATCAGACAGTACAGTCTGGTTTATACACTCTGTGATCAGACAGTACAGTCTGTCTGGTTTATACACTCTGTGATCAGACAGTACAGTCTGTCTGGTTTATACACTCTGTGATCAGACAGTACAGTATGTCTGGTTTATACACTCTGTGATCAGACAGTACAGTCTGTCTGGGTTATACACTCTGTGATCAGACAGTCTGTCTGGTTTATACACTCTGTGATCAGACAGTACAGTCTGTCTGGTTTATACACTCTGTGATCAGACAGTATGTCTGGTTTATACACTCTGTGATCAGACAGTACAGTCTGTCTGGGTTATACACTCTGTGATCAGACAGTACAGTCTGTCTGGTTTATAAACTCTGTGATCAGACAGTACAGTCTGTCTGGTTTATACACTCTGTGATCAGACAGTACAGTCTGTCTGGTTTATACACTCTGTGATCAGACAGTCTGTCTGGTTTATACACTCTGTGATCAGACAGTACAGTATTTCTGGGTTATACACTCTTTGATCTGTCTGGTTTATACACTCTGTGATCAGACAGTACAGTCTGTCTGGTTTATACACTCTGTGATCAGACAGTACAGTCTGTCTGGTTTATACACTCTGTGATCAGACAGTACAGTCTGTCTGGTTTATACACTCTGTGATCAGACAGTACAGTCTGTCTGGGTTATACACTCTGTGATCAGACAGTACAGTCTGTCTGGTTTATACACTCTGTGATCAGACAGTACAGTCTGTCTGGTTTATACACTCTGTGATCAGACAGTACAGTCTGTCTGGTTTATACACTCTGTGATCAGACAGTACAGTCTGTCTGGTTTATAAACTCTGTGATCAGACAGTATGTCTGGTTTATACACTCTGTGATCAGACAGTACAGTATGTCTGGTTTATACACTCTGTGATCAGACAGTATGTCTGGTTTATACACTCTGTGATCAGACAGTACAGTATGTCTGGTTTATACACTCTGTGATCAGACAGTATGTCTGGTTTATACACTCTGTGATCAGACAGTATGTCTGGTTTATACACTCTGTGATCAGACAGTACAGTCTGTCTGGGTTATAAACTCTGTGATCAGACAGTACAGTCTGTCTGGTTTATACACTCTGTGATCAGACAGTACAGTCTGTCTGGTTTATAAACTCTGTGATCAGACATTACAGTATGTCTGGTTTATACACTCTGTGATCAGACAGTATGTCTGGTTTATACACTCTGTGATCAGACAGTACAGTCTGTCTGGTTTATACACTCTGAGATCAGACAGTACAGTCTGTCTGGTTTATACACTCTGAGATCAGACAGTACAGTCTGTCTGATAAACTATGTGATCAGACAGTACAGTATGTCTGGGTTATACACTCTGTGATCAGACAGTACAGTATGTCTGGTTTATACACTCTGTGATCAGACAGTACAGTCTGTCTGGTTTATACACTCTGTGATCAGACAGTATGTCTGGGTTATACACTCTGTGATCAGACAGTATGTCTGGTTTATACACTCTGTGATCAGACAGTACAGTCTGTCTGGTTTATACACTCTGTGATCAGACAGTACAGTCTGTCTGGTTTATACACTCTGTGATCAGACAGTACAGTCTGTCTGGGTTATACACTCTGTGATCAGACAGTACAGTCTGTCTGGTTTATACACTCTGTGATCAGACAGTACAGTCTGTCTGGTTTATACACTCTGTGATCAGACAGTACAGTCTGTCTGGTTTATACACTCTGTGATCAGACAGTACAGTCTGTCTGGTTTATAAACTCTGTGATCAGACAGTATGTCTGGTTTATACACTCTGTGATCAGACAGTACAGTATGTCTGGTTTATACACTCTGTGATCAGACAGTATGTCTGGTTTATACACTCTCTGATCAGACAGTACAGTATGTCTGGTTTATACACTCTGTGATCAGACAGTATGTCTGGTTTATACACTCTGTGATCAGACAGTATGTCTGGGTTATACACTCTGTGATCAGACAGTACAGTCTGTCTGGTTTATAAACTCTGTGATCAGACAGTACAGTCTGTCTGGGTTATACACTCTGTGATCAGACAGTACAGTCTGTCTGGTTTATAAACTCTGTGATCAGACAGTACAGTATGTCTGGTATATACACTCTGTGATCAGACAGTATGTCTGGTTTATACACTCTGTGATCAGACAGTACAGTCTGTCTGGTTTATACACTCTGAGATCAGACAGTACAGTCTGTCTGGTTTATACACTCTGAGATCAGACAGTACAGTCTGTCTGGTTTATAAACTATGTGATCAGACAGTACAGTCTGTCTGGGTTATACACTCTGTGATCAGACATTACAGTATGTCTGGTTTATACACTCTGTGATCAGACAGTACAGTCTGTCTGGTTTATACACTCTGTGATCAGACAGTATGTCTGGGTTATACAGATCAGACAGTCTGTCTGGTTTATACACTCTGTGATCAGACAGTACAGTCTGTCTGGTTTATACACTCTGTGATCAGACAGTACAGTCTGTCTGGTTTATACACTCTGTGATCAGACAGTACAGTCTGTCTGGTTTATACACTCTGTGATCAGACAGTACAGTCTGTCTGGTTTATAAACTCTGTGATCAGACAGTACAGTCTGTCTGGTTATACACTCTGTGATCAGACAGTACTGTCTGTCTGGATACACTCTGATCAGACAGTATGTCTGGTTTATAACTCTGTGATCAGACAGTACAGTATGTCTGGTTTATACACTCTGTGATCAGACAGTACAGTCTGTCTGGTTTATACACTCTGTGATCAGACAGTACAGTCTGTCTGGTTTATACACTCTGTGATCAGACAGTCTGTCTGGTTTATACACTCTGTGATCAGACAGTACAGTCTGTCTGGGTTATACACTCTGTGATCAGACAGTACAGTCTGTCTGGTTTATACACTCTGTGATCAGACAGTATACACTCTGTGATCAGACAGTATGTCTGGTTTATACACTCTGTGATCAGACAGTACAGTCTGTCTGGGTTATAAACTCTGTGATCAGACAGTACAGTCTGTCTGGTTTATACACTCTGTGATCAGACAGTACAGTCTGTCTGGTTTATACACTCTGTGATCAGACAGTACAGTATGCCTGGTTTATAAACTCTGTGATCAGACAGTACAGTCTGTCTGGGTTATACACTCTGTGATCAGACAGTCTGTCTGGTTTATACACTCTGTGATCAGACAGTACAGTCTGTCTGGTTTATACACTCTGTGATCAGACAGTATGTCTGGTTTATACACTCTGTGATCAGACAGTACAGTCTGTCTGGGTTATACACTCTGTGATCAGACAGTACAGTCTGTCTGGGTTATACACTCTGTGATCAGACAGTACAGTCTGTCTGGTTTATAAACTCTGTGATCAGACAGTACAGTCTGTCTGGTTTATACACTCTGTGATCAGACAGTACAGTCTGTCTGGTTTATACACTCTGTGATCAGACAGTCTGTCTGGTTTATACACTCTGTGATCAGACAGTACAGTCTGTCTGGTTTATACACTCTGTGATCAGACAGTACAGTCTGTCTGGTTTATACACTCTGTGATCAGACAGTACAGTCTGTCTGGTTTATACACTCTGTGATCAGACAGTACAGTCTGTCTGGTTTATACACTCTGTGATCAGACTGTACAGTATGTCTGGTTTATACACTCTGTGATCAGACAGTACAGTCTGTCTGGTTTATACACTATGTGATCAGACAGTACAGTCTGTCTGGTTTATACACTCTGTGATCAGACAGTACAGTCTGTCTGGTTTATAAACTCTGTGATCAGACAGTATGTCTGGTTTATACACTCTGTGATCAGACAGTACAGTATGTCTGGTTTATACACTCTGTGATCAGACAGTATGTCTGGTTTATACACTCTCTGATCAGACAGTACAGTCTGTCTGGTTTATAAACTCTGTGATCAGACAGTATGTCTGGTTTATACACCCTGTGATCAGACAGTACAGTCTGTCTGGGTTATACACTCTGTGATCAGACAGTACAGTCTGTCTGGTTTATACACTCTGTGATCAGACAGTACAGTCTGTCTGGTTTATACACTATGTGATCAGACAGTACAGTCTGTCTGGTTTATACACTCTGTGATCAGACAGTACAGTCTGTCTGGTTTATAAACTCTGTGATCAGACAGTATGTCTGGTTTATACACTCTGTGATCAGACAGTACAGTATGTCTGGTTTATACACTCTGTGATCAGACAGTATGTCTGGTTTATACACTCTCTGATCAGACAGTACAGTATGTCTGGTTTATACACTCTGTGATCAGACAGTATGTCTGGTTTATACACTCTGTGATCAGACAGTATGTCTGGGTTATACACTCTGTGATCAGACAGTACAGTCTGTCTGGGTTATAAACTCTGTGATCAGACAGTACAGTCTGTCTGGTTTATACACTCTGTGATCAGACAGTACAGTCTGTCTGGTTTATAAACTCTGTGATCAGACATTACAGTATGTCTGGTTTATACACTCTGTGATCAGACAGTATGTCTGGTTTATACACTCTGTGATCAGACAGTACAGTCTGTCTGGTTTATACACTCTGTGATCAGACAGTACAGTCTGTCTGGTTTATACACTCTGAGATCAGACAGTACAGTCTGTCTGGTTTATAAACTGGTTTATACACTCTGTGATCAGACATTACAGTATGTCTGGTTTATACACTCTGTGATCAGACAGTACAGTCTGTCTGGTTTATACACTCTGTGATCAGACAGTATGTCTGGGTTATACACTCTGTGATCAGACAGTCTGTCTGGTTTATACACTCTGTGATCAGACAGTACAGTCTGTCTGGTTTATACACTCTGTGATCAGACAGTACAGTCTGTCTGGTTTATACACTCTGTGATCAGACAGTACATTCTGTCTGGGTTATACACTCTGTGATCAGACAGTACAGTCTGTCTGGTTTATAAACTCTGTGATCAGACAGTACTGTCTGTCTGGGTTATACACTCTGTGATCAGACAGTACTGTCTGTCTGGTTTATACACTCTGTGATCAGACAGTACTGGTTTAGTGATCAGACAGTACAGTCTGGTTTATACACTCTGTGATCAGACAGTATGTCTGGTTTATACACTCTGTGATCAGACAGTACAGTCTGTCTGGTTTATACACTCTGTGATCAGACAGTACAGTCTGTCTGGTTTATACACTCTGTGATCAGACAGTCTGTCTGGTTTATACACTCTGTGATCAGACAGTACAGTCTGTCTGGTTTATACACTCTGTGATCAGACAGTACAGTCTGTCTGGTTTATACACTCTGTGATCAGACAGTCTGTCTGGTTTATACACTCTGTGATCAGACAGTATGTCTGGTTTATACAGTCTGTGATCAGACAGTACAGTCTGTCTGGTTATAAACTCTGTGATCAGACAGTACAGTCTGTCTGGTTTATACACTCTGTGATCAGACAGTACAGTCTGTCTGGTTTATACACTCTGTGATCAGACAGTACAGTATGCCTGGTTTATAAACTACAGACAGTACAGTCTGTGATCAGTGATCAGACAGTCTGTCTGGTTTATACACTCTGTGATCAGACAGTACAGTCTGTCTGGTTTATACACTCTGTGATCAGACAGTATGTCTGGTTTATACACTCTGTGATCAGACAGTACAGTCTGTCTGGGTTATACACTCTGTGATCAGACAGTACAGTCTGTCTGGTTTATACACTCTGTGATCAGACAGTACAGTCTGTCTGGTTTATAAACTCTGTGATCAGACAGTACAGTCTGTCTGGTTTATACACTCTGTGATCAGACAGTACAGTCTGTCTGGTTTATACACTCTGTGATCAGACAGTCTGTCTGGTTTATACACTCTGTGATCAGACAGTACAGTCTGTCTGGTTTATACACTCTGTGATCAGACAGTACAGTCTGTCTGGTTTATACACTCTGTGATCAGACAGTACAGTCTGTCTGGTTTATACACTCTGTGATCAGACAGTACAGTCTGTCTGGTTTATACACTCTGTGATCAGACAGTACAGTCTGTCTGGTTTATACACTCTGTGATCAGACAGTACAGTCTGTCTGGTTTATACACTATGTGATCAGACAGTACAGTCTGTCTGGTTTATACACTCTGTGATCAGACAGTACAGTCTGTCTGGTTTATAAACTCTGTGATCAGACAGTATGTCTGGTTTATACACTCTGTGATCAGACAGTACAGTATGTCTGGTTTATACACTCTGTGATCAGACAGTATGTCTGGTTTATACACTCTCTGATCAGACAGTACAGTATGTCTGGTTTATACACTCTGTGATCAGACAGTCTCTGTGATCAGACAGTACAGTCTGTCTGGTTTATACACTCTGTGATCAGACAGTACAGTCTGTCTGGTTTATACACTCTGTGATCAGACAGTACAGTCTGTCTGGTTTATACACTCTGTGATCAGACAGTACAGTATGTCTGGTTTATACACTCTGTGATCAGACAGTACAGTCTGTCTGGGTTATACACTCTGTGATCAGACAGTACAGTCTGTCTGGTTTATAAACTCTGTGATCAGACAGTACTGTCTGTCTGGGTTATACACTCTGTGATCAGACAGTACTGTCTGTCTGGGTTATACACTCTGTGATCAGACAGTATGTCTGGTTTATAAACTCTGTGATCAGACAGTACAGTCTGGTTTATACACTCTGTGATCAGACAGTATGTCTGGTTTATACACTCTGTGATCAGACAGTACAGTCTGTCTGGGTTATACACTCTGTGATCAGACAGTACAGTCTGTCTGGGTTATACACTCTGTGATCAGACAGTCTGTCTGGTTTATACACTCTGTGATCAGACAGTACAGTCTGTCTGGTTTATACACTCTGTGATCAGACAGTACAGTCTGTCTGGTTTATACACTCTGTGATCAGACAGTCTGTCTGGTTTATACACTCTGTGATCAGACAGTATGTCTGGTTTATACACTCTGTGATCAGACAGTACAGTCTGTCTGGGTTATAAACTCTGTGATCAGACAGTACAGTCTGTCTGGTTTATACACTCTGTGATCAGACAGTACAGTCTGTCTGGTTTATACACTCTGTGATCAGACAGTACAGTATGCCTGGTTTATAAACTCTGTGATCAGACAGTACAGTCTGTCTGGGTTATACACTCTGTGATCAGACAGTCTGTCTGGTTTATACACTCTGTGATCAGACAGTACAGTCTGTCTGGTTTATACACTCTGTGATCAGACAGTATGTCTGGTTTATACACTCTGTGATCAGACAGTACAGTCTGTCTGGGTTATACACTCTGTGATCAGACAGTACAGTCTGTCTGGTTTATAAACTCTGTGATCAGACAGTACAGTCTGTCTGGTTTATACACTCTGTGATCAGACAGTACAGTCTGTCTGGTTTATACACTCTGTGATCAGACAGTCTGTCTGGTTTATACACTCTGTGATCAGACAGTACAGTATGTCTGGGTTATACACTCTGTGATCAGACAGTACAGTCTGTCTGGTTTATACACTCTGTGATCAGACAGTACAGTCTGTCTGGTTTATACACTCTGTGATCAGACAGTACAGTCTGTCTGGTTTATACACTCTGTGATCAGACAGTACAGTCTGTCTGGTTTATACACTCTGTGATCAGACAGTACAGTCTGTCTGGTTTATACACTCTGTGATCAGACAGTACAGTCTGTCTGGTTTATACACTCTGTGATCAGACAGTACAGTATGCCTGGTTTATAAACTCTGTGATCAGACAGTACAGTCTGTCTGGGTTATACACTCTGTGATCAGACAGTCTGTCTGGTTTATACACTCTGTGATCAGACAGTACAGTCTGTCTGGTTTATACACTCTGTGATCAGACAGTATGTCTGGTTTATACACTCTGTGATCAGACAGTACAGTCTGTCTGGTTATACACTCTGTGATCAGACAGTACAGTCTGTCTGGTTTATAAACTCTGTGATCAGACAGTACAGTCTGTCTGGTTTATACACTCTGTGATCAGACAGTACAGTCTGTCTGGTTTATACACTCTGTGATCAGACAGTCTGTCTGGTTTATACACTCTGTGATCAGACAGTACAGTATGTCTGGGTTATACACTCTGTGATCAGACAGTACAGTCTGTCTGGTTTATACACTCTGTGATCAGACAGTACAGTCTGTCTGGTTTATACACTCTGTGATCAGACAGTACAGTCTGTCTGGTTTATACACTCTGTGATCAGACAGTACAGTCTGTCTGGTTTATACACTCTGTGATCAGACAGTACAGTCTGTCTGGTTTATACACTCTGTGATCAGACTGTACAGTATGTCTGGTTTATACACTCTGTGATCAGACAGTACAGTCTGTCTGGTTTATACACTCTGTGATCAGACAGTACAGTCTGTCTGGTTTATACACTCTGTGATCAGACAGTACAGTCTGTCTGGTTTATACACTCTGTGATCAGACAGTACAGTCTGTCTGGTTTATACACTCTGTGATCAGACAGTACAGTCTGTCTGGTTTATACACTCTGTGATCAGACAGTACAGTCTGTCTGGTTTATACACTCTGTGATCAGACAGTACAGTCTGTCTGGTTTATAAACTCTGTGATCAGACAGTATGTCTGGTTTATACACTCTGTGATCAGACAGTACAGTATGTCTGGTTTATACACTCTGTGATCAGACAGTATGTCTGGTTTATACACTCTGTGATCAGACAGTACAGTATGTCTGGTTTATACACTCTGTGATCAGACAGTATGTCTGGTTTATACACTCTGTGATCAGACAGTATGTCTGGTTTATACACTCTGTGATCAGACAGTACAGTCTGTCTGGTTTATAAACTCTGTGATCAGACAGTACAGTCTGTCTGGTTTATACACTCTGTGATCAGACAGTACAGTCTGTCTGGTTTATACACTCTGAGATCAGACAGTACAGTCTGTCTGGTTTATACACTCTGAGATCAGACAGTACAGTCTGTCTGGTTTATAAACTATGTGATCAGACAGTACAGTATGTCTGGGTTATACACTCTGTGATCAGACATTACAGTATGTCTGGTTTATACACTCTGTGATCAGACAGTACAGTCTGTCTGGTTTATACACTCTGTGATCAGACAGTATGTCTGGGTTATACACTCTGTGATCAGACAGTCTGTCTGGTTTATACACTCTGTGATCAGACAGTACAGTCTGTCTGGTTTATACACTCTGTGATCAGACAGTACAGTCTGTCTGGTTTATACACTCTGTGATCAGACAGTCTGTCTGGTTTATACACTCTGTGATCAGACAGTCTGTCTGGTTTATACACTCTGTGATCAGACAGTACAGTATGTCTGGGTTATACACTCTGTGATCAGACAGTACAGTCTGTCTGGTTTATACACTCTGTGATCAGACAGTACAGTCTGTCTGGTTTATACACTCTGTGATCAGACAGTACAGTCTGTCTGGTTTATACACTCTGTGATCAGACAGTACAGTCTGTCTGGTTTATACACTCTGTGATCAGACAGTACAGTCTGTCTGGTTTATACACTCTGTGATCAGACTGTACAGTATGTCTGGTTTATACACTCTGTGATCAGACAGTACAGTCTGTCTGGTTTATACACTCTGTGATCAGACAGTACAGTCTGTCTGGTTTATACACCCTGTGATCAGACAGTACAGTCTGTCTGGGTTATACACTCTGTGATCAGACAGTACAGTCTGTCTGGTTTATACACTCTGTGATCAGACAGTACAGTCTGTCTGGTTTATACACTATGTGATCAGACAGTACAGTCTGTCTGGTTTATACACTCTGTGATCAGACAGTACAGTCTGTCTGGTTTATAAACTCTGTGATCAGACAGTATGTCTGGTTTATACACTCTGTGATCAGACAGTACAGTATGTCTGGTTTATACACTCTGTGATCAGACAGTATGTCTGGTTTATACACTCTCTGATCAGACAGTACAGTATGTCTGGTTTATACACTCTGTGATCAGACAGTATGTCTGGTTTATACACTCTGTGATCAGACAGTATGTCTGGGTTATACACTCTGTGATCAGACAGTACAGTCTGTCTGGGTTATAAACTCTGTGATCAGACAGTACAGTCTGTCTGGTTTATACACTCTGTGATCAGACAGTACAGTCTGTCTGGTTTATACACTCTGAGATCAGACAGTACAGTCTGTCTGGTTTATACACTCTGAGATCAGACAGTACAGTCTGTCTGGTTTATATAAACTGTGATCAGACAGTACAGTATGTCTGGTTTATACACTCTGTGATCAGACAGTACAGTATGTCTGGTTTATACACTCTGTGATCAGACAGTACAGTCTGTCTGGTTTATACACTCTGTGATCAGACAGTATGTCTGGGTTATACACTCTGTGATCAGACAGTCTGTCTGGTTTATACACTCTGTGATCAGACAGTACAGTCTGTCTGGTTTATACACTCTGTGATCAGACAGTACAGTCTGTCTGGTTTATACACTCTGTGATCAGACAGTACAGTCTGTCTGGTTTATACACTCTGTGATCAGACAGTACAGTATGTCTGGTTTATACACTCTGTGATCAGACAGTACAGTCTGTCTGGTTTATACACTCTGTGATCAGACAGTACAGTCTGTCTGGTTTATACACTCTGTGATCAGACAGTCTGTCTGGGTTATACACTCTGTGATCAGACAGTATGTCTGGTTTATACACTCTGTGATCAGACAGTACAGTCTGTCTGGTTTATACACTCTGTGATCAGACAGTACAGTCTGTCTGGTTTATACACGCTGTGATCAGACAGTACAGTCTGTCTGGGTTATAAACTCTGTGATCAGACAGTACAGTCTGTCTGGTTTATACACTCTGTGATCAGACAGTACAGTCTGTCTGGGTTATAAACTCTGTGATCAGACAGTACAGTCTGTCTGGGTTATACACTCTGTGATCAGACAGTCTGTCTGGTTTATACACTCTGTGATCAGACAGTATTTCTGGTTTATACACTCTCTGATCAGACAGTATGTCTGGTTATACACTCTGTGATCAGACAGTCTGTCTGGTTTATACACTCTGTGATCAGACAGTATTTCTGGTTTATACACTCTGTGATCAGACAGTACAGTCTGTCTGGTTTATACACTCTGAGATCAGACAGTACAGTCTGTCTGGTTTATACACACTCTGAGATCAGACAGTACAGTCTGTCTGGTTTATAAACTCTGTGATCAGACAGTACAGTCTGTCTGGGTTATACACTCTGTGATCAGACATTACAGTGTCTGGTTTATACACTCTGTGATCAGACAGTACAGTCTGTCTGGTTTATACACTCTGTGATCAGACAGTATGTCTGGGTTATACACTCTGTGATCAGACAGTCTGTCTGGTTTATACACTCTGTGATCAGACAGTACAGTCTGTCTGGTTTATACACTCTGTGATCAGACAGTACAGTCTGTCTGGTTTATACACTCTGTGATCAGACAGTACAGTCTGTCTGGTTTATACACTCTGTGATCAGACAGTACAGTATGCCTGGTTTATAAACTCTGTGATCAGACAGTACAGTCTGTCTGGGTTATACACTCTGTGATCAGACAGTACAGTCTGTCTGGTTTATAAACTCTGTGATCAGACAGTACAGTCTGTCTGGGTTATACACTCTGTGATCAGACAGTCTGTCTGGTTTATACACTCTGTGATCAGACAGTATTTCTGGTTTATACACTCTCTGATCAGACAGTACAGTCTGTCTGGGTTATACACTCTGTGATCAGACAGTCTGTCTGGTTTATACACTCTGTGATCAGACAGTATTTCTGGTTTATACACTCTGTGATCAGACAGTACAGTCTGTCTGGTTTATACACTCTGAGATCAGACAGTACAGTCTGTCTGGTTTATACACTCTGAGATCAGACAGTACAGTCTGTCTGGTTTATAAACTATGTGATCAGACAGTACAGTCTGTCTGGGTTATACACTCTGTGATCAGACATTACAGTATGTCTGGTTTATACACTCTGTGATCAGACAGTACAGTCTGTCTGGTTTATACACTCTGTGATCAGACAGTATGTCTGGGTTATACACTCTGTGATCAGACAGTACAGTCTGTCTGGTTTATACACTCTGTGATCAGACAGTCTGTCTGGTTTATACACTCTGTGATCAGACAGTACAGTATGTCTGGGTTATACACTCTGTGATCAGACAGTACAGTCTGTCTGGTTTATACACTCTGTGATCAGACAGTACAGTCTGTCTGGTTTATACACTCTGTGATCAGACAGTACAGTCTGTCTGGTTTATACACTCTGTGATCAGACAGTACAGTCTGTCTGGTTTATACACTCTGTGATCAGACAGTACAGTCTGTCTGGTTTATACACTCTGTGATCAGACAGTACAGTATGTCTGGTTTATACACTCTGTGATCAGACAGTACAGTCTGTCTGGTTTATACACTCTGTGATCAGACAGTACAGTCTGTCTGGTTTATACACTCTGTGATCAGACAGTACAGTCTGTCTGGTTTATACACTCTGTGATCAGACAGTACAGTCTGTCTGGTTTATACACTCTGTGATCAGACAGTACAGTCTGTCTGGTTTATACACTATGTGATCAGACAGTACAGTCTGTCTGGTTTATACACTCTGTGATCAGACAGTACAGTCTGTCTGGTTTATAAACTCTGTGATCAGACAGTATGTCTGGTTTATACACTCTGTGATCAGACAGTACAGTATGTCTGGTTTATACACTCTGTGATCAGACAGTATGTCTGGTTTATACACTCTGTGATCAGACAGTACAGTATGTCTGGTTTATACACTCTGTGATCAGACAGTCTGTCTGGTTTATACACTCTGTGATCAGACAGTACAGTCTGTCTGGTTTATACACTCTGTGATCAGACAGTACAGTCTGTCTGGTTTATACACTCTGTGATCAGACAGTACAGTCTGTCTGGTTTATACACCCTGTGATCAGACAGTACAGTCTGTCTGGGTTATACACTCTGTGATCAGACAGTACAGTCTGTCTGGGTTATACACTCTGTGATCAGACAGTACAGTCTGTCTGGTTTATACACTATGTGATCAGACAGTACAGTCTGTCTGGTTTATACACTCTGTGATCAGACAGTACTGTCTGTCTGGGTTATACACTCTGTGATCAGACAGTATGTCTGGTTTATAAACTCTGTGATCAGACAGTACAGTCTGGTTTATACACTCTGTGATCAGACAGTATGTCTGGTTTATACACTCTCTGATCAGACAGTACAGTATGTCTGGTTTATACACTCTGTGATCAGACAGTATGTCTGGTTTATACACTCTGTGATCAGACAGTCTGTCTGGTTTATACACTCTGTGATCAGACAGTACAGTCTGTCTGGGTTATACACTCTGTGATCAGACAGTACAGTCTGTCTGGGTTATACACTCTGTGATCAGACAGTCTGTCTGGTTTATACACTCTGTGATCAGACAGTATGTCTGGTTTATACACTCTGTGATCAGACAGTACAGTCTGTCTGGGTTATAAACTCTGTGATCAGACAGTACAGTCTGTCTGGTTTATACACTCTGTGATCAGACAGTACAGTCTGTCTGGTTTATACACTCTGTGATCAGACAGTACAGTATGCCTGGTTTATAAACTCTGTGATCAGACAGTACAGTCTGTCTGGGTTATACACTCTGTGATCAGACAGTCTGTCTGGTTTATACACTCTGTGATCAGACAGTACAGTCTGTCTGGTTTATACACTCTGTGATCAGACAGTATGTCTGGTTTATACACTCTGTGATCAGACAGTACAGTCTGTCTGGGTTATACACTCTGTGATCAGACAGTACAGTCTGTCTGGTTTATAAACTCTGTGATCAGACAGTCAGTGTCTGGTTTATACACTCTGATCAGACAGTACAGTCTGTCTGGTTTATACACTCTGTGATCAGACAGTCTGTCTGGTTTATACACTCTGTGATCAGACAGTATGTCTGGGTTATACACTCTGTGATCAGACAGTACAGTCTGTCTGGGTTATAAACTCTGTGATCAGACAGTACAGTCTGTCTGGTTTATACACTCTGTGATCAGACAGTACAGTCTGTCTGGTTTATACACTCTGTGATCAGACAGTACAGTCTGTCTGGTTTATACACTCTGAGATCAGACAGTACAGTCTGTCTGGTTTATAAACTCTGTGATCAGACAGTACAGTCTGTCTGGTTTATACACTCTGTGATCAGACATTACAGTATGTCTGGTTTATACACTCTGTGATCAGACAGTACAGTCTGTCTGGTTTATACACTCTGTGATCAGACAGTATGTCTGGGTTATACACTCTGTGATCAGACAGTCTGTCTGGTTTATACACTCTGTGATCAGACAGTACAGTCTGTCTGGTTTATACACTCTGTGATCAGACAGTACAGTCTGTCTGGTTTATACACTCTGTGATCAGACAGTACAGTCTGTCTGGTTTATACACTCTGTGATCAGACAGTACAGTATGTCTGGTTTATACACTCTGTGATCAGACAGTACAGTCTGTCTGGGTTATACACTCTGTGATCAGACAGTACAGTCTGTCTGGTTTATACACTCTGTGATCAGACAGTCTGTCTGGGTTATACACTCTGTGATCAGACAGTCTGTCTGGGTTATACACTCTGTGATCAGACAGTATGTCTGGTTTATAAACTCTGTGATCAGACAGTACAGTCTGTCTGGTTTATACACGCTGTGATCAGACAGTACAGTCTGTCTGGGTTATAAACTCTGTGATCAGACAGTACAGTCTGTCTGGTTTATACACTCTGTGATCAGACAGTACAGTCTGTCTGGGTTATAAACTCTGTGATCAGACAGTACAGTCTGTCTGGGTTATACACTCTGTGATCAGACAGTCTGTCTGGTTTATACACTCTGTGATCAGACAGTATTTCTGGTTTATACACTCTCTGATCAGACAGTACAGTCTGTCTGGGTTATACACTCTGTGATCAGACAGTCTGTCTGGTTTATACACTCTGTGATCAGACAGTATTTCTGGTTTATACACTCTGTGATCAGACAGTACAGTCTGTCTGGTTTATACACTCTGAGATCAGACAGTACAGTCTGTCTGGTTTATACACTCTGAGATCAGACAGTACAGTCTGTCTGGTTTATAAACTATGTGATCAGACAGTACAGTCTGTCTGGTTTATACACTCTGTGATCAGACATTACAGTATGTCTGGTTTATACACTCTGTGATCAGACAGTACAGTCTGTCTGGTTTATACACTCTGTGATCAGACAGTATGTCTGGGTTATACACTCTGTGATCAGACAGTCTGTCTGGTTTATACACTCTGTGATCAGACAGTACAGTCTGTCTGGTTTATACACTCTGTGATCAGACAGTACAGTCTGTCTGGTTTATACACTCTGTGATCAGACAGTACAGTCTGTCTGGTTTATACACTCTGTGATCAGACAGTACAGTATGCCTGGTTTATAAACTCTGTGATCAGACAGTACAGTCTGTCTGGGTTATACACTCTGTGATCAGACAGTACAGTCTGTCTGGTTTATAAACTCTGTGATCAGACAGTACAGTCTGTCTGGGTTATACACTCTGTGATCAGACAGTCTGTCTGGTTTATACACTCTGTGATCAGACAGTATTTCTGGTTTATACACTCTCTGATCAGACAGTACAGTCTGTCTGGGTTATACACTCTGTGATCAGACAGTCTGTCTGGTTTATACACTCTGTGATCAGATCAGACAGTATGTCTGGTTTATACACTCTGTGATCAGACAGTACAGTCTGTCTGGTTTATACACTCTGAGATCAGACAGTACAGTCTGTCTGGTTTATACACTCTGAGATCAGACAGTACAGTCTGTCTGGTTTATAAACTCTGTGATCAGACAGTACAGTCTGTCTGGGTTATACACTCTGTGATCAGACATTACAGTATGTCTGGTTTATACACTCTGTGATCAGACAGTACAGTCTGTCTGGTTTATACACTCTGTGATCAGACAGTATGTCTGGGTTATACACTCTGTGATCAGACAGTCTGTCTGGTTTATACACTCTGTGATCAGACAGTACAGTCTGTCTGGTTTATACACTCTGTGATCAGACAGTACAGTCTGTCTGGTTTATACACTCTGTGATCAGACAGTACAGTCTGTCTGGTTTATACACTCTGTGATCAGACAGTACAGTATGCCTGGTTTATAAACTCTGTGATCAGACAGTACAGTCTGTCTGGGTTATACACTCTGTGATCAGACAGTACAGTCTGTCTGGTTTATAAACTCTGTGATCAGACAGTACTGTCTGTCTGGGTTATACACTCTGTGATCAGACAGTACTGTCTGTCTGGGTTATACACTCTGTGATCAGACAGTATGTCTGGTTTATAAACTCTGTGATCAGACAGTACAGTCTGGTTTATACACTCTGTGATCAGACAGTATGTCTGGTTTATACACTCTGTGATCAGACAGTACAGTCTGTCTGGGTTATACACTCTGTGATCAGACAGTACAGTCTGTCTGGGTTATACACTCTGTGATCAGACAGTCTGTCTGGTTTATACACTCTGTGATCAGACAGTACAGTCTGTCTGGGTTATACACTCTGTGATCAGACAGTACAGTCTGTCTGGGTTATACACTCTGTGATCAGACAGTCTGTCTGGTTTATACACTCTGTGATCAGACAGTATGTCTGGTTTATACACTCTGTGATCAGACAGTACAGTCTGTCTGGGTTATAAACTCTGTGATCAGACAGTACAGTCTGTCTGGTTTATACACTCTGTGATCAGACAGTACAGTCTGTCTGGTTTATACACTCTGTGATCAGACAGTACAGTATGTCTGGTTTATACACTCTGTGATCAGACAGTACAGTCTGTCTGGTTTATACACTCTGTGATCAGACAGTCTGTCTGGTTTATACACTCTGTGATCAGACAGTACAGTCTGTCTGGTTTATACACTCTGTGATCAGACAGTATGTCTGGTTTATACACTCTGTGATCAGACAGTACAGTCTGTCTGGGTTATACACTCTGTGATCAGACAGTACAGTCTGTCTGGTTTATAAACTCTGTGATCAGACAGTACAGTCTGTCTGGTTTATACACTCTGTGATCAGACAGTACAGTCTGTCTGGTTTATACACTCTGTGATCAGACAGTCTGTCTGGTTTATACACTCTGTGATCAGACAGTACAGTATGTCTGGGTTATACACTCTGTGATCAGACAGTACAGTCTGTCTGGTTTATACACTCTGTGATCAGACAGTACAGTCTGTCTGGTTTATACACTCTGTGATCAGACAGTACAGTCTGTCTGGTTTATACACTCTGTGATCAGACAGTACAGTCTGTCTGGTTTATACACTCTGTGATCAGACAGTACAGTCTGTCTGGTTTATACACTCTGTGATCAGACAGTACAGTATGTCTGGTTTATACACTCTGTGATCAGACAGTACAGTCTGTCTGGTTTATACACTCTGTGATCAGACAGTACAGTCTGTCTGGTTTATACACTCTGTGATCAGACAGTACAGTCTGTCTGGGTTATACACTCTGTGATCAGACAGTACAGTCTGTCTGGTTTATACACTCTGTGATCAGACAGTACAGTCTGTCTGGTTTATACACTATGTGATCAGACAGTACAGTCTGTCTGGTTTATACACTCTGTGATCAGACAGTACAGTCTGTCTGGTTTATAAACTCTGTGATCAGACAGTATGTCTGGTTTATACACTCTGTGATCAGACAGTACAGTATGTCTGGTTTATACACTCTGTGATCAGACAGTATGTCTGGTTTATACACTCTGTGATCAGACAGTACAGTATGTCTGGTTTATACACTCTGTGATCAGACAGTATGTCTGGTTTATACACTCTGTGATCAGACAGTATGTCTGGGTTATACACTCTGTGATCAGACAGTACAGTCTGTCTGGGTTATAAACTCTGTGATCAGACAGTACAGTCTGTCTGGTTTATACACTCTGTGATCAGACAGTACAGTCTGTCTGGTTTATAAACTCTGTGATCAGACATTACAGTATGTCTGGTTTATACACTCTGTGATCAGACAGTATGTCTGGTTTATACACTCTGTGATCAGACAGTACAGTCTGTCTGGTTTATACACTCTGAGATCAGACAGTACAGTCTGTCTGGTTTATACACTCTGAGATCAGACAGTACAGTCTGTCTGGTTTATAAACTATGTGATCAGACAGTACAGTATGTCTGGGTTATACACTCTGTGATCAGACATTACAGTATGTCTGGTTTATACACTCTGTGATCAGACAGTACAGTCTGTCTGGTTTATACACTCTGTGATCAGACAGTATGTCTGGGTTATACACTCTGTGATCAGACAGTCTGTCTGGTTTATACACTCTGTGATCAGACAGTACAGTCTGTCTGGTTTATACACTCTGTGATCAGACAGTACAGTCTGTCTGGTTTATACACTCTGTGATCAGACAGTACAGTATGTCTGGTTTATACACTCTGTGATCAGACAGTACAGTCTGTCTGGGTTATACACTCTGTGATCAGACAGTACAGTCTGTCTGGTTTATACACTCTGTGATCAGACAGTCTGTCTGGGTTATACACTCTGTGATCAGACAGTATGTCTGGTTTATACACTCTGTGATCAGACAGTACAGTCTGTCTGGTTTATACACTCTGTGATCAGACAGTACAGTCTGTCTGGTTTATACACGCTGTGATCAGACAGTACAGTCTGTCTGGGTTATAAACTCTGTGATCAGACAGTACAGTCTGTCTGGTTTATACACTCTGTGATCAGACAGTACAGTCTGTCTGGGTTATAAACTCTGTGATCAGACAGTACAGTCTGTCTGGGTTATACACTCTGTGATCAGACAGTCTGTCTGGTTTATACACTCTGTGATCAGACAGTATTTCTGGTTTATACACTCTGTGATCAGACAGTACAGTCTGTCTGGGTTATACACTCTGTGATCAGACAGTCTGTCTGGTTTATACACTCTGTGATCAGACAGTATTTCTGGTTTATACACTCTGTGATCAGACAGTACAGTCTGTCTGGGTTATACACTCTGTGATCAGACAGTACAGTCTGTCTGGGTTATAAACTCTGTGATCAGACAGTAGTTCTGGTTTATACACTCTGTGATCAGACAGTACAGTCTGTCTGGGTTATAAACTCTGTGATCAGACAGTACAGTCTGTCTGGTTTATACACTCTGTGATCAGACAGTACAGTCTGTCTGGGTTATACACTCTGTGATCAGACAGTCTGTCTGGTTTATACACTCTGTGATCAGACAGTACAGTCTGTCTGGTTTATACACTCTGTGATCAGACAGTACAGTCTGTCTGGGTTATAAACTCTGTGATCAGACAGTACAGTCTGTCTGGTTTATACACTCTGTGATCAGACAGTACAGTCTGTCTGGGTTATACACTCTGTGATCAGACAGTACAGTCTGTCTGGTTTATACACTCTGTGATCAGACAGTACAGTATTTCTGGTTTATACACTCTGTGATCAGACAGTACAGTCTGTCTGGGTTATAAACTCTGTGATCAGACAGTATTTCTGGTTTATACACTCTGTGATCAGACAGTACAGTCTGTCTGGGTTATACACTCTGTGATCAGACAGTACAGTCTGTCTGGTTTATACACTCTGTGATCAGACAGTACAGTCTGTCTGGTTTATACACTCTGTGATCAGACAGTACAGTCTGTCTGGTTTATAAACTCTGTGATCAGACAGTATGTCTGGTTTATACACTCTGTGATCAGACAGTACAGTCTGTCTGGTTTATACACTCTGTGATCAGACAGTATTTCTGGTTTATACACTCTGTGATCAGACAGTACAGTCTGTCTGGGTTATACACTCTGTGATCAGACATTACAGTCTGTCTGGTTTATACACTCTGTGATCAGACAGTACAGTCTGTCTGGGTTATACACTCTGTGATCAGACAGTCTGTCTGGTTTATACACTCTGTGATCAGACAGTACAGTATGTCTGGTTTATACACTCTGTGATCAGACAGTCTGTCTGGTTTATACACTCTGTGATCAGACATTACAGTATGTCTGGTTTATACACTCTGTGATCAGACAGTACAGTATGTCTGGTTTATACACTCTGTGATCAGACAGTACAGTCTGTCTGGGTTATACACTCTGTGATCAGACAGTACAGTCTGTCTGGGTTATACACTCTGTGATCAGGCAGTATGTCTGGTTTATACACTCTGTGATCAGACAGTACAGTCTGTCTGGTTTATACACTCTGTGATCAGACAGTACAGTCTGTCTGGTTTATACACGCTGTGATCAGACAGTACAGTATGTCTGGTTTATACACTCTGTGATCAGACAGTACAGTATGTCTGGTTTATAAACTCTGTGATCAGACAGTACAGTCTGTCTGGTTTATACACTCTGTGATCAGACAGTACAGTATGTCTGGTTTATAAACTCTGTGATCAGACAGTACAGTCTGTCTGGTTTATACACTCTGTGATCAGACAGTACAGTCTGTCTGGTTTATACACTCTGTGATCAGACAGTACAGTCTGTCTGGGTTATACACTCTGTGATCAGACAGTACAGTCTGTCTGGGTTATAAACTCTGTGATCAGACAGTATTTCTGGTTTATACACTCTGTGATCAGACAGTACAGTCTGTCTGGGTTATACACTCTGTGATCAGACAGTACAGTCTGTCTGGTTTATACACTCTGTGATCAGACAGTACAGTCTGTCTGGTTTATACACTCTGTGATCAGACAGTACAGTCTGTCTGGTTTATAAACTCTGTGATCAGACAGTATGTCTGGTTTATACACTCTGTGATCAGACAGTACAGTCTGTCTGGTTTATACACTCTGTGATCAGACAGTATTTCTGGTTTATACACTCTGTGATCAGACAGTACAGTCTGTCTGGGTTATACACTCTGTGATCAGACATTACAGTATGTCTGGTTTATACACTCTGTGATCAGACAGTACAGTCTGTCTGGTTTATACACTCTGTGATCAGACAGTACAGTCTGTCTGGGTTATACACTCTGTGATCAGACAGTCTGTCTGGTTTATACACTCTGTGATCAGACAGTACAGTATGTCTGGTTTATACACTCTGTGATCAGACAGTCTGTCTGGTTTATACACTCTGTGATCAGACATTACAGTATGTCTGGTTTATACACTCTGTGATCAGACAGTACAGTATGTCTGGTTTATACACTCTGTGATCAGACAGTACAGTCTGTCTGGGTTATACACTCTGTGATCAGACATTACAGTATGTCTGGTTTATACACTCTGTGATCAGACAGTACAGTCTGTCTGGTTTATACACTCTGTGATCAGACAGTACAGTCTGTCTGGGTTATACACTCTGTGATCAGACAGTCTGTCTGGTTTATACACTCTGTGATCAGACAGTACAGTATGTCTGGTTTATACACTCTGTGATCAGACAGTCTGTCTGGTTTATACACTCTGTGATCAGACATTACAGTATGTCTGGTTTATACACTCTGTGATCAGACAGTACAGTATGTCTGGTTTATACACTCTGTGATCAGACAGTACAGTCTGTCTGGGTTATACACTCTGTGATCAGACAGTACAGTCTGTCTGGGTTATACACTCTGTGATCAGGCAGTATGTCTGGTTTATACACTCTGTGATCAGACAGTACAGTATGTCTGGTTTATACACTCTGTGATCAGACAGTACAGTATGTCTGGTTTATAAACTCTGTGATCAGACAGTACAGTCTGTCTGGTTTATACACTCTGTGATCAGACAGTACAGTCTGTCTGGGTTATAAACTCTGTGATCAGACAGTATTTCTGGTTTATACACTCTGTGATCAGACAGTACAGTCTGTCTGGGTTATACACTCTGTGATCAGACAGTCTGTCTGGTTTATACACTCTGTGATCAGACAGTATTTCTGGTTTATACACTCTGTGATCAGACAGTACAGTCTGTCTGGGTTATACACTCTGTGATCAGACAGTACAGTCTGTCTGGGTTATAAACTCTGTGATCAGACAGTAGTTCTGGTTTATACACTCTGTGATCAGACAGTACAGTCTGTCTGGGTTATACACTCTGTGATCAGACAGTCTGTCTGGTTTATACACTCTGTGATCAGACAGTACAGTCTGTCTGGGTTATAAACTCTGTGATCAGACAGTACAGTATGTCTGGTTTATACACTCTGTGATCAGACAGTACAGTCTGTCTGGGTTATACACTCTGTGATCAGACAGTCTGTCTGGTTTATACACTCTGTGATCAGACATTACAGTATGTCTGGTTTATACACTCTGTGATCAGACAGTACAGTATGTCTGGTTTATACACTCTGTGATCAGACAGTACAGTCTGTCTGGTTTATACACTCTGTGATCAGACAGTACAGTCTGTCTGGGTTATACACTCTGTGATCAGACAGTATGTCTGGTTTATACACTCTGTGATCAGACAGTACAGTCTGTCTGGTTTATACACTCTGTGATCAGACAGTACAGTCTGTCTGGTTTATACACTCTGTGATCAGACAGTACAGTATGTCTGGTTTATACACTCTGTGATCAGACAGTACAGTATGTCTGGTTTATAAACTCTGTGATCAGACAGTACAGTCTGTCTGGTTTATACACTCTGTGATCAGACAGTACAGTATGTCTGGTTTATACACTCTGTGATCAGACAGTACAGTCTGTCTGGTTTATACACTCTGTGATCAGACAGTACAGTCTGTCTGGTTTATACACTCTGTGATCAGACAGTACAGTCTGTCTGGGTTATACACTCTGTGATCAGACAGTACAGTCTGTCTGGGTTATAAACTCTGTGATCAGACAGTATTTCTGGTTTATACACTCTGTGATCAGACAGTACAGTCTGTCTGGTTTATACACTCTGTGATCAGACAGTACAGTCTGTCTGGTTTATACACTCTGTGATCAGACAGTACAGTCTGTCTGGTTTATACACTCTGTGATCAGACAGTACAGTCTGTCTGGTTTATAAACTCTGTGATCAGACAGTATGTCTGGTTTATACACTCTGTGATCAGACAGTACAGTCTGTCTGGTTTATACACTCTGTGATCAGACAGTATTTCTGGTTTATACACTCTGTGATCAGACAGTACAGTCTGTCTGGGTTATACACTCTGTGATCAGACATTACAGTATGTCTGGTTTATACACTCTGTGATCAGACAGTACAGTCTGTCTGGTTTATACACTCTGTGATCAGACAGTACAGTCTGTCTGGTTATACACTCTGTGATCAGACAGTCTGTCTGGTTTATACACTCTGTGATCAGACAGTACAGTATGTCTGGTTTATACACTCTGTGATCAGACAGTCTGTCTGGTTTATACACTCTGTGATCAGACATTACAGTATGTCTGGTTTATACACTCTGTGATCAGACAGTACAGTATGTCTGGTTTATACACTCTGTGATCAGACAGTACAGTCTGTCTGGGTTATACACTCTGTGATCAGACAGTACAGTCTGTCTGGGTTATACACTCTGTGATCAGGCAGTATGTCTGGTTTATACACTCTGTGATCAGACAGTACAGTATGTCTGGTTTATACACTCTGTGATCAGACAGTACAGTATGTCTGGTTTATAAACTCTGTGATCAGACAGTACAGTCTGTCTGGTTTATACACTCTGTGATCAGACAGTACAGTCTGCCTGGGTTATAAACTCTGTGATCAGACAGTATTTCTGGTTTATACACTCTGTGATCAGACAGTACAGTCTGTCTGGGTTATACACTCTGTGATCAGACAGTCTGTCTGGTTTATACACTCTGTGATCAGACAGTATTTCTGGTTTATACACTCTGTGATCAGACAGTACAGTCTGTCTGGGTTATACACTCTGTGATCAGACAGTACAGTCTGTCTGGGTTATAAACTCTGTGATCAGACAGTAGTTCTGGTTTATACACTCTGTGATCAGACAGTACAGTCTGTCTGGGTTATACACTCTGTGATCAGACAGTCTGTCTGGTTTATACACTCTGTGATCAGACAGTACAGTCTGTCTGGGTTATAAACTCTGTGATCAGACAGTACAGTCTGTCTGGTTTATACACTCTGTGATCAGACAGTACAGTCTGTCTGGTTTATAAACTCTGTGATCAGACAGTACAGTCTGTCTGGGTTATAAACTCTGTGATCAGACAGTATTTCTGGTTTATACACTCTGTGATCAGACAGTACAGTCTGTCTGGGTTATAAACTCTGTGATCAGACAGTATTTCTGGTTTATAGACTCTGTGATCAGACAGTACAGTCTGTCTGGGTTATACACTCTGTGATCAGACAGTACAGTCTGTCTGGTTTATACACTCTGTGATCAGACAGTACAGTCTGTCTGGTTTATACACTCTGTGATCAGACAGTACAGTCTGTCTGGTTTATAAACTCTGTGATCAGACAGTATGTCTGGTTTATACACTCTGTGATCAGACAGTACAGTCTGTCTGGTTTATACACTCTGTGATCAGACAGTATTTCTGGTTTATACACTCTGTGATCAGACAGTACAGTCTGTCTGGGTTATACACTCTGTGATCAGACAGTACAGTCTGTCTGGTTTATACACTCTGTGATCAGACAGTATTTCTGGTTTATACACTCTGTGATCAGACAGTACAGTCTGTCTGGGTTATACACTCTGTGATCAGACAGTCTGTCTGGTTTATACACTCTGTGATCAGACAGTACAGTCTGTCTGGTTTATACACTCTGTGATCAGACAGTATGTCTGGTTTATACACTCTGTGATCAGACAGTACAGTCTGTCTGGGTTATACACTCTGTGATCAGACAGTACAGTCTGTCTGGTTTATACACTCTGTGATCAGACAGTATGTCTGGTTTATACACTCTGTGATCAGACAGTACAGTCTGTCTGGTTTATACACTCTGTGATCAGACAGTACAGTCTGTCTGGTTTATACACTCTGTGATCAGACAGTACAGTATGCCTGGTTTATAAACTCTGTGATCAGACAGTACAGTCTGTCTGGGTTATACACTCTGTGATCAGACAGTCTGTCTGGTTTATACACTCTGTGATCAGACAGTACAGTCTGGTTTATACACTCTGTGATCAGACAGTACAGTCTGTCTGGGTTATACACTCTGTGATCAGACAGTACAGTCTGTCTGGTTTATACACTCTGTGATCAGACAGTATGTCTGGTTTATACACTCTGTGATCAGACAGTACAGTCTGTCTGGGTTATACACTCTGTGATCAGACAGTACAGTCTGTCTGGTTTATACACTCTGTGATCAGACAGTACAGTCTGTCTGGTTTATACACTCTGTGATCAGACAGTACAGTCTGTCTGGTTTATACACTCTGTGATCAGACAGTATGTCTGGTTTATACACTCTGTGATCAGACAGTACAGTCTGTCTGGTTTATACACTCTGTGATCAGACAGTACAGTATGCCTGGTTTATAAACTCTGTGATCAGACAGTACAGTCTGTCTGGGTTATACACTCTGTGATCAGACAGTACAGTCTGTCTGGTTTATAAACTCTGTGATCAGACAGTACTGTCTGTCTGGGTTATACACTCTGTGATCAGACAGTACTGTCTGTCTGGGTTATACACTCTGTGATCAGACAGTACAGTCTGGTTTATACACTCTGTGATCAGACAGTATGTCTGGTTTATACACTCTGTGATCAGACAGTACAGTCTGTCTGGGTTATACACTCTGTGATCAGACAGTACAGTCTGTCTGGGTTATACACTCTGTGATCAGACAGTATGTCTGGTTTATACACTCTGTGATCAGACAGTACAGTCTGTCTGGTTTATACACTCTGTGATCAGACAGTATGTCTGGTTTATACACTCTGTGATCAGACAGTACAGTATGTCTGGTTTATACACTCTGTGATCAGACAGTACAGTCTGTCTGGGTTATACACTCTGTGATCAGACAGTACAGTCTGTCTGGGTTATAAACTCTGTGATCAGACAGTACAGTCTGTCTGGTTTATACACTCTGTGATCAGACAGTACAGTCTGTCTGGTTTATACACTCTGTGATCAGACAGTACAGTATGCCTGGTTTATAAACTCTGTGATCAGACAGTACAGTCTGTCTGGGTTATACACTCTGTGATCAGACAGTCTGTCTGGTTTATACACTCTGTGATCAGACAGTACAGTCTGTCTGGTTTATACACTCTGTGATCAGACAGTATGTCTGGTTTATACACTCTGTGATCAGACAGTACAGTCTGTCTGGGTTATACACTCTGTGATCAGACAGTACAGTCTGTCTGGTTTATAAACTCTGTGATCAGACAGTACAGTCTGTCTGGTTTATACACTCTGTGATCAGACAGTACAGTCTGTCTGGTTTATACACTCTGTGATCAGACAGTCTGTCTGGTTTATACACTGTGATCAGACAGTACAGTATGTCTGGGTTATACACTCTGTGATCAAACAGTACAGTCTGTCTGGTTTATACACTCTGTGATCAGACAGTACAGTATGTCTGGTTTATACACTCTGTGATCAGACAGTATGTCTGGTTTATACACTCTGTGATCAGACAGTATGTCTGGGTTATACACTCTGTGATCAGACAGTACAGTCTGTCTGGGTTATAAACTCTGTGATCAGACAGTACAGTCTGTCTGGTTTATACACTCTGTGATCAGACAGTACAGTATGTCTGGGTTATACACTCTGTGATCAGACAGTACAGTATGTCTGGTTTATACACTCTGTGATCAGACAGTACAGTCTGTCTGGGTTATACACTCTGTGATCAGACAGTACTGTCTGTCTGGTTTATACACTCTGTGATCAGACAGTACAGTCTGTCTGGTTTATACACTCTGTGATCAGACAGTACAGTCTGTCTGGTTTATAAACTCTGTGATCAGACAGTATGTCTGGTTTATACACTCTGTGATCAGACAGTACAGTCTGTCTGGTTTATACACTCTGTGATCAGACAGTACAGTCTGTCTGGTTTATACACTCTGTGATCAGACAGTACAGTCTGTCTGGTTTATACACTCTGTGATCAGACAGTACAGTCTGTCTGGTTTATACACTCTGTGATCAGACAGTACAGTCTGTCTGGTTTATACACTCTGTGATCAGACAGTACAGTATGTCTGGTTTATACACTCTGTGATCAGACAGTACAGTCTGTCTGGTTTATACACTCTGTGATCAGACAGTACAGTCTGTCTGGTTTATACACTCTGTGATCAGACAGTACAGTCTGTCTGGTTTATACACTCTGTGATCAGACAGTACAGTCTGTCTGGTTTATACACTCTGTGATCAGACAGTACAGTCTGTCTGGTTTATACACTCTGTGATCAGACAGTACAGTCTGTCTGGTTTATAAACTCTGACCTGCTGAAGAAACTATGTATTTTCTTTCTGTGCCCCCAAGTGATTAGATATACTGGTAAAGTCGCCTCGTTGATAGCTAGCCAGCCAATCAGGTAACAGGACTTAACAAAGTGTAAACAGTCTGGTTTGGGTCTGCTCGCTCCAAGGGCAAACTGTAACACATTGTCCTGTATGCGGAGAGGATCATTGAATGCCACCTGTCCTCCATTGCCGACTTCTCTCACCCCTTCACCTCTGGCAGGCGGTTCAGGTCACTCAGGACCAACTACTCACGTCACCTCAACAGTTTCTTCCCCTGGGCTGTGGCCCTCACCAACTGGCCATCTGGCCAATAGAGACTAAAGGACTATCTATCAAGCCATCTCTGAACTGAACTCTAAATAACTGCACTATACTGTATTCCACTCATTCCATCTCTCTGCATTTAGATATATGCATATTGATACTGTACATTTGTACATCCACTACATCCACTATATCAGCTGTATACCCACTATACATTTGTATATACAGTGGGGCATAAAAGTATTTAGTCAGCCACCAATTGTGCACCATAATTTGCAAATAAATTCATAAAAAATCCTACAATGTGATTTTCAGGATTTTTGTCTGTCATAGTTGAAGTGTACCTATGATGAAAATTACAGGCCTCTCTCATCTTTTTAAGTGGGAGAACTTACACAATTGGTGGCTGACTAAATACTTTTTTGCCCCACTGTATGTACCCATGTATAAACACCTACTAATCCTACTCATTCCAGTTTTTTTTTTCTGGGGGGTATTTTCTACATTGTAGAATAATAGTGAAGACATCAAAACTATGAAAATAACACACATGGAATCATGTAGTAACCAAAAAACTGTTAAACAAATCGGAATATATTTTACATTTTAGATTCTTCAAAGTAGCCACCCTTTGCCACAGCTTTGCATATTCTTGGCATTCTCTCAACCAACTTCATGAGGTATTCACCTGGAATGCATTTAAATTAACGGGTGCGCCTTGTTCAATGTTAATTTGTGGAATTTCCTTCCTTCGTAATTAATGCATTTCAGCCAATCAGTTGTGTTGTGACAAGGTAGGGGTGGTACACAGAAGATAGCCCTATTTGGTGAAAGATCGAGTCCATATTATGGCATTAACAGCTCAAATATGCAAAGAGAAACAACAGTCCATCACTACTCTAAGACATGAAGGTCAGTCAAAACGGAGAATGTCAAGAACTTTGAAAGTTACTTCAAGTGCAGTCACAAAAACCATAATGCGATATGATAAAACTGGCTCTCATGAGGACCGCCACAGGAAAGGAAGACCCAGAGTTACCTCTGCTGCAGAGGCTTAGTTAGAGTTACCAGCCTCAGAAATTGCAGCTCAAATAACTGCTTCACAGAGTTCAGGTAACAGAAACATCTCAACATCAACTTTTCAGAGGAGACTATATGAATCAGGCCTTCATGGTCAAATTGCTGCAAAGAAACCACTACTGCTCTCATCCTTCTAGACCTATCGGCTGCCTTCGATACTGTGAACCATCAGATCCTCCTCTCCACCCTCTCCGAGTTGGGCATCTCCGGCGCGGCCCACGCTTGGATGGCGTCCTACCTGACAGGTCGCTCCTACCAGGTGGCGTGGCGAGAATCCGTCTCCTCACCACGTGCTCTCACCACTGGTGTCCCCCAGGGCTCTGTTCTAGGCCCTCTCCTATTCTCGCTATACACCAAGTCACTTGGCTCTGTCATAACCTCACATGGTCTCTCCTATCATTGCTATGCAGACGACACAAATTAATCTTCTCCTTTCCCCTTCTGATGACCAGGTGGCGAATCGCATCTCTGCATGTCTGGCAGACATATCAGTGTGGATGACGGATCACCACCTCAAGCTGAACCTCGGCAAGACGGAGCTGCTCTTCCTCCCGGGGAAGGACTGCCCGTTCCATGATCTCGCCATCACGGTTGACAACTCCACTGTGTCCTCCTCCCAGAGCGCTAAGAACCTTGGCGTGATCCTGGACAACACCCTGTCATTCTCAACTAACATCAAGGCGGTGGCCCGTTCCTGTAGGTTCATGCTCTACAACATCCGCAGAATACGACCCTGCCTCACACAGGAAGCGGCGCAGGTCCTAATCCAGGCACTTGTCATCTCCCGTCTGGATTACTGCAACTCGCTGTTGGCTGGGCTCCCTGCATGTGCCATTAAACCCCTACAACTCATCCAGAACGCCGCAGCCCGTCTGGTGTTCAACCTTCCCAAGTTCTCTCACGTCACCCCGCTCCTCCGCTCTCTCCACTGGCTTCCAGTTGAAGCTCGCATCCGCTACAAGACCATGGTGCTTGCCTACGGAGCTGTGAGGGGAACGGCACCTCAGTACCTCCAGGCTCTGATCAGGCCCTACACCCAAACAAGGGCACTGCGTTCATCCACCTCTGGCCTGCTCGCCTCCCTACCACTGAGGAAGTACAGTTCCCGCTCAGCCCAGTCAAAACTGTTCGCTTCTCTGGCCCCCCAATGGTGGAACAAACTCCCTCACGACGCCAGGACAGCGGAGTCAATCACCACCTTCCGGAGACACCTGAAACCCCACCTCTTTAAGGAATACCTAGGATAGGATAAAGTAATCCTTCTCACCCCCCTTAAAAGATTTAGATGCACTATTGTAAAGTGGCTGCTCCACTGGATGTCATAAGGTGAATGCACCAATTTGTAAGTCGCTCTGGATAAGAGCGTCTGCTAAATGACTTAAATGTAAATGTAATGTAAAGGACACCAATAAGAAGGATTAAGAAGAGACTTGCTTGGGCCAAGAAACAACATTAGACCGGTGGACATCTGGCCGTGTCTTTGTGAGACGCAGAGTAGGTGAACAGATGAGCTCTGCATTTGTGTTTCCCACTGTGAAGCATGGAGGAGGAGGTGTGGCCTCCAACTGCTCTTAAATGCTAGTAAAACTAAATGCACGGGTCACGGGTTCACCTCAGCCATGCTCAAGGTACTAAACGATATCATAACAACCATCGATAAAAGACAGTACTGTGCATTCATCTTCATTGACCTGGCCAAGGCTTTCGACTCTGTCACATGCCATTCCACTTCATGCTCCGAAGAGCGTGGAGAGAGCTCCCACCATGACGTGTAGAGTCCCGCCTCAGGCTAACCTGAGGCCTGGTAGTACATAATTAATCACCGTATTCTTATCATCAGACTCAACAGCCTTGGTTTCTCAAATTACTGCCTCGCCTGGTTCACCAACTACTTCTCTGATAGAGTACAGTGTGTCAAATCGGAGGGCCTGTTGACCGGATCTCTGGCAGTCTCTTTGGGGGTAACACAGGGTTCAATTCTCGGGCCGACTCTCTTCTCTGTATACATCAATGATGTCGCTCTTGCTGCGGGTGATTCCCTGATCCACCTCTACGCAGACGACACCATTCTGTATACTTCTGGCCCTTCTTTTGACACTATGTTAACTAACCTCCAGACGAGCTTTGTTGCTGGGGGCAGAGGGTGGTCTATAGCAGGCGGCAACGGTGAGAGACTTGTTTTTAGAGAGGTGGATTTTTAAAAGTAGAAGTTCAAATAGTTTGGGTACAGACCTGGATAGTAGGACAGAACTCTGCAGGCTATCTTTGCAGTAGATTGCAAAACCGCCCCCTTTGGCAGTTCTATCTTGTCTGAAAATGTTGTAGTTTGGAATTAAAATTTCTGAATTTTTGTTGGTCTTCCTAAGCCAGGATTCAGACACAGCTAGAACATCCGGGTTGGCAGAGTGTGCTAAAGCAGTGAAAAGAACAAACTTAGGGAGGAGGCTTCTAATGTTAACATGCATGAAACCAAGGCTATTACGGTTACAGAAGTCATCAAAAGAGAGCGCCTGGGGAATAGGAGTGGAGCTAGGCACTGCAGGGCCTGGATTCACCTCTACATCGCCAGAGGAACATAGGAGGAGAAGAATAAGGGTACAGCTAAAAGCAATAAGAATTGGTCGTCTAGAACGTCTGGAACAGAGAGTAAAAGGAGGTTTCTGGGGGCGATAAAATAGCATCAAGGTATAATGTACAGACAAAGGTATGGTAGGATGTGAATACAGTGGAGGTAAACCTAGGTATTGAGTGATGAAGAGAGAGATATTGTCTCTAGAAACATCATTGAAACCAGGAGATGTCATTGCATGTGTGGGTGGTGGAACTAATAAGTTGGATAAGGTATAGTGAGCAGGACTAGAGGCTCTACAGTGAAATAAGCCAATAAACACTAACCAGAACAGCAATGGACAAGACATATTGACATTAAGGAGAGGCATCCTTAGTCAAGTGATCAAAAGGGTCCAGGGAGTGGAGAGGTTGGTTTGGGGGTCACGGCGATTTAGACAGCTAGCCAGGACATCGGTAGCAAGCTAGCATAGGATGGAGGTCTGTTGTTAGCCACCTCTTGCGTTCCGTCAGTAGATTAGTGGGGTTCCGTGTGGTAGAGGGGATTAGTCCAAATCACACAACAACAAAAAAAATAAAAACAATAGATATAGTTATAGAGGCCCAAGAAGAAACATGTTAATAATAATACAAATAAATAAATTGTCCGATTGTCTATTCTGAGAGCAGCCGGTAAGACAGCTAACGGTTAGCAGGCCGCAGATGGGCGTTCAGGTAACGTCGCGACGGAGGAGCCAGCCGGATCTCCTTCGGGTAGATAACGTCGGCAGTCCAGTTGTGAAGGCCCGGTGGGGCTCCGCGTAGGCAGTAAAACGGGTCCGGATAGGTGACTGCAGCCCAGGAGTGATTGACGGAGCTCAGGAGTAATTGATGTTTGCTCCGGAATCGACGAAAGCAGATAGACACACGGATAGCAGCCAGCTAGCTGTGAGATCCGGGAGTGAATGTCCAGAGAGCAGTTGAAATCCAGGGACATGGAGAGAAAAATCGGTCCGGTATGTTCCGTTCCGAGCGCGCTGCGCCGTACAAAACTGGCGATAGATTTTCGAGTTAAAGGATAGCTGATGACCACAAACCGTGGTTAGCTGAATACTAACGAGTTGCCAGTAAAGAAGCTAACTAGCTTCTGATTAGCTTCTGGCTAGCTCCTGGCTAGCTTCTGGCTAGCTTCTTGGAGGATTGCAGATTTGAGGTAAATAATACGTATTTATACATATCAATTGGTGAGGCAGATTGCAGGAGAGTGTATTGAAGATGAGTTGATGGAAAATAAAAATAAAATGTATGTGAAAAAAGATGTAAATATATATATATACACGACACGACAAGACGAGGACAAAAGACGTCTGAACTGCTATGCCATCTCGGGCAAGAAAGATGGCCTCCAACTGTTCTTAAAAGCTAGTAAAACTAAATGCACGCTCTTCAACCAATCGCTGCCCGCACCTGCCTGCCCGACCAGCATCACTACTCTGGACGGTTCTGATTTAGAACATGTGGATAACTATAAATACCTAGGTGTCTGGCAAGACAGTAAACTCTCCTTCCAGACTCACATTAAGCATCTCCAATCCAAAATTTCGCAAGAAAGCCTCCTTCACTCATGCAGCCAAACATACCCTCGTAAAACTGACTATCCTACCGATCCTTGACTTCGGCGATGTCATTTACAAAATAGCCTCAAACACTCTACTCAGCAAATTGGATGCAGTCTATCACAGTGCCATCCGTTTTGTCACGACCTGTATGCTGTCGTTGGCTGGTCCTCACTACATATTCGTCGCCAAACAACTGGCTCCAGGTCATCTGTAAGTCTATGCTAGGTAAAACTGCCTTATCTCAGCTCACTGGTCACCATAGCAACACCCACCCATAGCACGTGCTCCAGCAGGTATAGCTCACTGATTATCCCCAAAGCCAACTCCTCCATTGGCCGCATTTCCTTCAAGTTCTCTGCTGCCTATGGTGACTATGCCAGTGACTGGAAGGAATTGTAAAAATCGCTGAAGCTGGAGACTTACATTTCCCTCACTAGCTTTAAACATCAGCCATCTGAGCAGCTTACCGATCACTGCAGCTGTACACAGCCCATCTGTAAATAGCCCATCCAACCAACTACCTACCTCATCCCCATATTTGTTTTTGTTTTTCTGATCTTTTGCACACCAGTATTTCTACTTGCACATCCTCGTCTGCACATCTATCACTCTAGTGTTAATTGCTAAATTGTAATTGCCTTACCTCCTTACTTCATTTGTACTGTATTCATATTTTTATTTTGCGTTATGTTTGTTTATGTTGTTGTATTTGTGGCACTGCTTTGCTTTAGATTGCAGTTGTAAATGACAACTTGTTCTCAACCTGGTGAAAATAAATATTGGAAATATGAATAAAAGGAGGTGTGGTTTCCACCGTGAAGCATGGAAGCATGGAGGAGGAGGTGTGCTGGTGACACTGTCAAGATTTATATGGAATTCAATATATATTGAAAGGGGTGGAGGGAGAGAGAAGGGTATATTGAATTCAAGGCACACAAACAGCATTCTGCAGCGATATGCCATCCCATCTGGTTTGCGCTTAGAGGGACTATAACTTGTTTTTCAAAAGGACAATGACCAAAAACACAAGATCTATTTTACCAAGAAGTAAGTGATGGAGCACTGCATCAGATGACCTGTCCTCCACAATCCCCCGACCTCAACCAAATTGAGATGATTTGGGATGAGTTGGACCGCAGAGTGAAGGAAAAGTAGCCAACAAGTGCTCAGCATATGTGGGAACTTCTTCTAGACAGTTGTAAAAGCATTCCAGGTGAAGCTGGTTGAGGGAATGTGAGTGTTCAAAGCTGTCATCAAGTCAAAGGTCAAATCTGTAAAGAATCTAATACAAAATACTTGGTTTAACACTTTTTGTGTTACTACATGATTTCATCTATGTTATTTCATAGTTTTAATATATAAATATATAATATATAATTATATATATATAATATAATATGCTTTCAGAAATAATTCAAACTCCTTGACTTTTAATTTTTTTTTTTTTACATTACAGCTTTATTCTAAAATGGATTAATCTACACACAATACCCCATAATGACAAAGTAATATAGTTTTTTTATACATTTTGGGACAAAAAAAAATGAAATATCATACCACCATTTACTCAGTACTTGGTTGAAGCACGTTTGGCAGCGATTACAACCTCGAGTCTTCTTGGGTATGATGCTACAAGCTTGGCACACCTGCATTTGGGGAGTTTCTCCCATTCCTCTCTGCAGATCCTCTCCAGCTCAGGATGGATGGGGAGTGTCGCTGCACAGCTATTTTCAGGTCTCTCCAGAGATGTTAGATGGGTTTCAAGTCCAGGCTCTGGCTGGGCCACTCAAGGACATTCAAGGACATTCAGAGCCTTGTCCCGAAGCCTCTCCTACGCTGTCTTGGCTGTGTGCTTAGGGTCGCTGTCCTGTTGGAAGGTGAACCTTCGACCCCGTCTGAGGTCCAGTGCGCTCTGGAGCAGGTTTTCATCAAGGATGTCTCTGTACTTTGCTCTGTTAATCTTTGCCTTGATTCTGACTAGTCTCCCAGTCCCTGCCACTGAAAAACATCCTCACAGCGAGATGCTGCCATCACCATGCTTCACCGTAGGGATGGTGCCAGGTTTCTTCCAGATGTGACGTTTGGCATTCAGGCCAAAGAGTTCCATCTTGGTTTCATCTTGCCAGAGAACCCCCACACCATCACACCTCCTGAGTGTCTTTAGGTGAGTTTTGGCAAACTGCAAGAGGGCTGTCGTGTGCCTTTTACTGAGGTGTGGCATCCATCTGGCCACTCTACCATAAAAGCCTGATTGGTGGAGCGCTGCAGACATGGTTGTCCTTCTGGAAGGTTCTCCCATCTCCACTGAGGAACTCTGGCCTTTCTCCCCTGATTGCTCAGTTTGTCTGGGCGACCAGCTCTAGGAAGAGTCTTGGTGGTTCCAAACTTCTTTCATTTAAGAATGATGGAGGCCACTGTGTTCTTGGGGACCGTCAATGCTGCATACATTTCATGGTACCCTTCCCCAGATCTGTGCATCCTATCTTGGAGCTCTATGGACAATTCCTTCAGTCTCATGGCTTGGCTTTTGCTCTGAATTGCAATGTCAATCGTGAGACCTTGCATAGACAGGTGTGTGCTTTTCCAATCAAATTGAATTTACCAAAGGTGGACTCCAATCAAGTTGTAGAAACATCTCAAGGATGATCAATGGAAACAGGATTCACATGAGCTCAATTTCAAGTCTCATTGAGCAAAGAGTCTGAATACTGTAAATAAGGTATTTCTGTTATTTATATTTAATAGAGTTGCAAAAATGTTTGAAAAAAAAACAGTTTTCGCTTCGTAATTATGGGTATTGTGTGTAGATACCTGTACAACAGTAACAGTGCTTGTATTTCCTGTCAGTCTTTCAGCACATATTTGGTCCTATTTCTATGTAACCTATAACCTGATACTAACAACATGTATGTGTGAGTACTGTTTCTAGGGCATTATGTAACCTATAACCTGATAGTAACAACATGTATATATGAGTACTGTTTCTATTACTAACAACAACATGTATATATGTACTGTTTCTAGGGCATGTAACAACATGTATATATGAGTACTGTTTCTAGGGCATTATGTAACCTATATAGTGATACTAACAACATGTATATATGAGTACTGTTTCTAGGGCATTATGTAACCTATATAGTGATACTAACAACATGTATTATGAGTACTGTTTCTAGGGCATTATGTAACCTATATAGTGATACTAACAACATGTAGTTATGAGTACTGTTTCTAGGGTAATGCATGTGAACTCTACTCCACCATCATTATGCTATTTCCTGAGCCTGTAAATGTGTAATGGTGTAATTGTGTGTTGCCAGAGGAGGCCCATTTTTCACAATGACAGAGCGAGAAAAAAAAGGTAATTTCCTGGGACAAAACTATCCTTTGCTGCAAGGCACACACACACACACAGACACACACACACACACACACACACACACACACACACACACACACACACACACACACACACTTTTTACGTTCTCATGGGGGCCTACAATTGATTTCCATTCAAAATCCTATTTTTCCTAACCCCCCCCCACTCCTAAAATAAAAAATAAAATAAAAATATATCCTGTACAAATCACCATACACAAAAACCCTCTCCTACAACCGTATATCCAAAACATCTTCCCCAGAGAGAGAGAGAGAGAGAGAGAGACAGCAATACAGACAGCCCCCAACACACCATATCTCCTCAAACATCTCCACACATTTGATCATTTTATAGAACTCAAACTCAACCCTAAGGCGCGCAGAGACCATCCCGTTAAACAGTAGTAAAGGGTCTGTTATCCCCCCACCTTTGACCCTGTTCCTCCTTGTTAGCCAAATAGCTAACTTTGCCTGAGCAAACAGAAAATTCAACAAAACACATTTTTCTTTCTGCTTACTCGAATACCTGTATCCCATTATAAACATCCCAACAGCAAAAACCACCCCCAACCTGTCACACAGACATTCCAACAGAGACATTAATGGCATTAACCTGGTGCACACAGAAAACACATGAATTACAGTTTCTTTCATTTGACAGAAAGGACACCCCTGCCCAATTCCCGGATCAACCCGTGCCAACCAGCTGTTAGTGGCCAGGGCTCCATGAAGAACCCTCCACTGGAGGTCCCCTGACCTCTTTGGTACTGGGGGTTTGTAGAGCGCCCTCCATCTAAAACCCACCATACTCTCCGCCCCACATACCCCCTGCCACTGATGTGCATTCACTCCTGTTAGGCTTCTAATGCTCCTAACCTTAACACAGAGGTTGTAGAGGGCTTTACCTCCCACCCCCCTCAAACTCCCCAGGCTCGGAGTGTTAAAATCTAACAAGTCCTCCAGACCCCTTGCCAGTCTCCAGTCTCTGCCGTCACCTGCAGTGGCGGGAACATTGGTGGCCCCTCTCCCTTTGGCCTCTCAAACACCCCCTTACCGGCTCAGACAGTGCCTCCTGGACCTCCTCCAGGAATCTCTCCAGCAGCCTAAGAGACGTTATTCCTGTTTGTTGCGCCAAGACCTCCGGGGTTTTCCACCCCTCCTCTCCCAGCAGTCTCAGGTCACCCAGCCTTTGTAAACCCCCTGCCATCAGTTGCCTCTGCAGGGTGGCCGACTGAACCGATCTCAAAGGGATGGCTGGGTTGTGGAAGATAGGCTCCTCCCACACCCACTGCCCAGGCTCCACACCCCCTTCTCGTGTGGGCCTTAGCAGCTGCCAGGCCCTCAGCACCGCAGAGTAAAACTCTGAGAGGCCTGCTGTACTCAGCCTCTCAAGCTTCATGAGGAACAGCTGCCGGTCCAACCCTAATCCACCAGCTCTCCTCAGCAGCGCGCATGCTGGTTCCCTCCAGCCAACATCAGTGTGGTACAGCAGTCTCTGCACCGCCTTTAGTCGGAAAGCAGCCATCCTGCTCTCCAGTTCCACCAGGCCCTGTCCTCCTTCGTGGACGGTCATGTACAAAACTGCTGCCTTCAGCCAGTGATGTCCCGACCAAAAGAAGTCCACCAGCTTGCGTTGCAGGTCTGCAAGCAGACCGGTGGAGGGGTTGAGGACAGCCAGTTTATGCCACAAGGAAGATGCCACCAGGTTGTTGATTATCAGCACCCTCCCTCTATATGACACTTGGGACAGGAGCCACCTCCACCTGGCCAGTCTTGACACCACTGCCTGTGACAGCCCCTCCCAGTTCTTGCTGACCCACCTCTCTGAGCCCAGGTACACCCCCAACACTTTAAGCCCTTCACAACCCCACTGCAAACCCCCTGGAAGCAGAGGAGGAGCCCTATCCCCCATGCCCCACATAACAGAGCTTTGCTCTTTCCCAGTTTACCTTAGCTGATGAAGCTCCCTCGTACACCTTCAGACTGGTCTCTAGTTCCTGCATATCTTGCCCATCCCTGACCATCACAGAAACATCATCTGCATATGCTGAGACTGCTATTCCTATCACCACATCCATGCCTGTCCAGCACACTCCACGCAGTCTCCTGCGTAGCAGTCCTAAAAAAGGCTCAATGGCTATTGTGTACAGCTGCCCAGATAGAGGGCATCCTTGTCTAATGCCCCGTCTCACCCAGACTGGCCTACTGAGCCCCCCTCCCACCTTAACCATACATGATGCCCCAGCATACAACAGCTTCACACAGGTCACAAAACTCTTCCCAAACCCAAACACAGACATCACATTAAACAGATACTCATGATCCACTCTATCAAAAGCCTTCTCTTGATCTAAAGAGACCAGTCCAAAGTTCACATTAGAACCTCTCGACAAGTCCAACATGTCCCTAATCAAGAACAAGTTGTCCGTGATTGAGCGTCCCGGTACACAATATGTCTGGTCCTTGTGTATTATAGAGTCCAGATGGGACTTCAGTCTGTTAGAGGACCTTGGCAAAAATCTTGTAGTCCGCACAGAGTAATGCCACAGGCCTCCAGTTCTTAAGTTCACACAAGTCCCCTTTTTTTGGGCAGGAGAGTCAGAGCCGCCCGAGGGCAGCTCATCGGCAACTCTCCTACCCCTATTACGCATTCACGCAACACGCAAAAGAAATCCTGTCCAATTGTTCCCCAGAATGTTTTGTAAAATTCCACTGGAAGTCCATCGACCCGGGTGCACGACCGGGGACAACTGCCTCTGCCAGTTCATGTGACAACAGAGGAATGTCCATTTCATCCCTCTGTGCCCGAGAGAGCTTAGGGAGTCCTGCGAACAAGACCTGAGCACACATAGGATCACACATTTCTGCCCTATACAATTCAGTATAAAACTCCACAGTCCGCTCCCGCATCTCCCCACCACAGAGGTCACCCGCCCATCAGACAGCCGTAGACAATGCATACCCTTGGCTTCACTGCTCTGTCTTTCCAAACCAAAGAAGAAGGAGCTGGGAGCATCCATCTCCTTGAGCATGGAGAACCTAGCTCTTACAAGTGCTCCCTTTGCTTTAACCTGGAAAAAACTGCCCAGGTCCCTACGTAATCGGCTAAGTTAGCCTGGAGGCCTACATTGCCTTGCCCCACCATCTCTACCTCCATCTCACTAATACACCGCTCTAGTTCCCCCAATACTCTCCTAGCCTCTGAGGATGAGAGAGCTGTGTACTGTTGACAGAAAAGACGAATTTGCACTTTCCCCACATCCCACCATTGACTCAGAGACTCATACTCCTCTCTTCGCTGCCCCATCTTTCCCAAAAAGTCTGGAAACCTGAGCAAAAAGTGGCATCTTGTAAGAGCTTTACATTGAACTTCCAATAAGATGCCTGCCGGGGCCCTGGTGAAATAGACAGCCGAGCCATGGTTATGTGGTGATCCGAAAACCCCACTGGGAGAATGGTAGCACCCAGCAGCCTATTGCTCTGATTCCTGGACATGTAAAAACGATCAAGTCGAGCTGCACTCACCCTAGCCCCAAAAACCTTCACCCACGTATACTGTCTTGTGTTTGGATGTTTAGTTCTCCAAACATCCACTAGGTCAAACTGATTAAAGATGTCCCTTAACACTCCCACTGACACTGAATGAGGCTCTTCCCCATTTCTGTCTTTTGTAAAATCCATTGTACAGTTCCAGTCACCTCCGATCACCAGCGTCTCCTCAGGCGCTACTTGTGAGAGTTCCTGTCTAAGACTCCCAAATAGAACCCCTCTTTCTCTCCCTGTGTTAGGCGCATACACATTTATAAAGACAAAACACATGTTGTTCATTTCTGCTTTAACAACAAGCAACCTACCCCTACACACCTCCTTTGTGGAGCAAATTTTTACAGCCAGACCCGGTGCAAAAAGGACTGCCACCTCTGCACTAAGATTTGTCCCATGGCTCAACACACTTGCCCCTTTCCACCAGAGCCCCCAATCAACTTCATTCACCACATCACTATGCGTCTCCTGCAGAAACAACACCTGTACTTTTTTTTGTTTTACATATTCACCCAACACACTCCTCTTTCCCGTATCTCTGGCGCCATTTATATTGAGCGAGCCTTTACGACCTTTATGCACTGTTGTGACCCACTTCCTCAACCTAAACCGTTTCCTGGGTGAGAGGACACCATGCCCCTCATTACTCATAGCATGTTGTACTGATCTTACAAACTTTCTAGGATTTCCCCTTAGTCTCATTCAGGAACCTTGTCAGTTCTCTCAACGTGTACTTAGACCCCTCTGGTTGACTGGCTGTCAGCTCCGGGCCAATTGAAGAGGAGTCTGAAAAAAATAACTCCTCATCCTCTTCCTCAGACTCACTTTCCTCCTCTTCTCTATCTCCCACCCTGACCACCTGCCCTTTCTCTCTGGTTAGGGCCTCGCCCACAGCAACAGGCAACATTTCCATGGTGCCTTTGTCCACATCCTTTTTCCTTTTCCTCTTGACACCCTCCTCCTCCCCCCCTAATCTCTTACACTTCCCCACTATACTCTCCTCATCCACTAGAATAACCTGACTAGACGCAGTATAATCTGCACCAGCCTCCATAGCATGACTAGGGCCAGCCTCAGCTACACCACGCTCCATAGCATGACTAGGGCCAGCCTCAGCTACACCACCCTCCATAGCATGACTAGGGCCAGCCTCAGCTACACCACCCTCCATAGCATGACTAGGGCCAGCCTCAGCTACACCACCCTCCATAGCATGACTAGGGCCAGCCTCAGCTACACCACCCTCCATAGCATGACTAGGGCCAGCCTCAGCTACACCACCCTCCATAGCATGACTAGGGCCAGCCTCAGCTACACCACCCTCCATAGCATGACTAGGGCCAGCCTCAGCTACACCACCCTCCATAGCATGACTAGGCCCAGCATCATCTGCACCACCCTCCATAGCATGTCTAGGCCCAGCCTCAGCTACCCCACCATCTCTAGCCTGACTAGACCCAGCCTCTGCTTCTCCACCATCTCTAGCCTGACTAGACCCAGCCTCCACTACCCTACCATCTCTAGCCTGACTAGGCCCAGCCTCATCTACACCACCATCTCTAGACTGACTAGGCCCAGCCTCTGCTGTCTGCATCTCCTTACCCCCTGCATTTTGACCTCGATTTCCCCCACTTGCGCTAGTACCCTCACTTTGTCTATGGCCTTTATGTGGGCACGCAAAGCTCTTGTGCCCCAAATCCCCACATTCAAAACACCGTAGAATATCTGTGCTGGCAAAACCTGCATAGAGCCCCTCCCCATGCCTCACTTTGAAATGCACATTTAGCTGTTGCTCATTATTGTTCAGAAACATAAACACTTGCCTCCTGAACGAAACAACGTGCTTAACGGCATCTGCCTGAAAACCTGCTGACAGTACACGGAAACCGCTAGCAAACTTACCAAAACGACTCAGCTCTTTCCTAATTTGATCATCCGTAATAAACGGAGGCAAATTTGCCACTACAACTCTTGTTGAAGGGGTAGAGAGAGGTGAAATTGACACCAACACATCCCTTACAAATATTCCGCTAGCAATTAGCCTACCGACCAAATTAGCCCTTTTCATGAACACAACCACCGCTTTGTTCATTCTAGAAGCAGAATGTATAAACAGCTCCTACCTGTTCACCGACCGCGAGAACCTCCTCCACCTTAACTCCGTTCTCAGGAACACACCTGAATCCATGCTGTATCGACAGCGTCTCCTCCGCGCTAGGCTGAGAAGCCATTGCGCACACAACACCTTCCAACCCCCAGGAAAGTTACACTGTCCTCTTCCACCCTAACTTTGAAAAAAAACTTTGGATACCGCTAAAAACAAATATTGCATTAACCCTCCACCATAGAAAATAACATGTAAAGAAAAGAATCAAGAAAGTTATTTAGGATAGAGCTCTCCACACCAAACACCCAAACTCCAAAAACACCCAGCATGCACCGAGAGAGAGAGAGAGAGAGAGAGAGACAGAGAGAGACAGAGAGAGAGAGAGAGAGAGAGAGAGAGAGAGAGAGAGAGAGAGAGACAGAGAGAGAGACAGAGAGAGAGAGAGAGAGAGAGAGAGAGAGAGAGACAGAGAGAGAGAGAGAGAGAGAGGGACACAGAGAGAGAGAGAGAGAGAGAGAGAGAGAGAGAGAGAGAGAGAGAGAGAGAGAGAGAGAGAGAGAGAGGGACAGAGAGAGAGAGAGAGAGAGAGAGAGAGAGAGAGACAGAGAGAGAGAGAGAGAGAGAGAGAGGGACAGAGAGAGAGAGAGACAGAGAGAGAGAGAGAGAGAGAGAGAGAGAGAGAGAGAGAGAGAGAGAGAGAGAGAGAGAGAGCGAGAGAGAGAGAGAGAGAGTACAGACGTCTACCAAAAAGAAGGCTGTTTGGAAAATAAACTTTATATTAGAGAAATTAGCCGCTCCTTGGCTAATCTAAAGAAGCATAAAAGCAAACCAGAAATAACAGATGATGAAAAATGGTTTGATAATGATTGCAAAAATCTAAGAAAGTCATTGAGAAATATATCTAATCAAACACACAGAGAACCAGACCTCAAAAATGTACGCCTTCAATATGGTGAAACAGTATGGTGAAACACTGAAGCAATACAAACACACCCTGAGAACAGTATGGTGAAACACTGAAGCAATACAAACACACCCTGAGAACAGTATGGTGAAACACTGAAGCAATACAAACACACCCTGAGAACAGTATGGGGAAACACTGAAGCAATACAAACACACCCTGAGAACAGTATGGGGAAACACTGAGGCAATACAAACACACCCTGAGAACAGTATGGGGAAACACTGAAGCAATACAAACACACCCTGAGAACAATATGGTGAAACACTGAAGCAATACAAACACACCCTGAGAACAGTATGGGGAAACACTGAAGCAATACAAACACACCCTGAGAACAGTATGGTGAAACACTGAAGCAATACAAACACACCCTGAGAACAGTATGGGGAAACACTGAAGCAATACAAACACACCCTGAGAACAGTATGGGGAAACACTGAAGCAATACAAACACACCCTGAGAACAGTATGGGGAAACACTGAAGCAATACAAACACACCCTGAGAACAGTATGGGGAAACACTGAAGCAATACAAACACACCCTGAGAACAGTATGGGGAAACACTGAAGCAATACAAACACACCCTGAGAACAGTATGGGGAAACACTGAAGCAATACAAACACACCCTGAGAACAGTATGGGGAAACACTGAAGCAATACAAACACACCCTGAGAACAGTATGGGGAAACACTGAAGCAATACAAACCACACCCTAAGAACAGTATGGTGAAACACTGAAGCAATACAAACACACCCTGAGAACAGTATGGGGAAACACTGAAGCAATACAAACACACCCTGAGAACAGTATGGGGAAACACTGAAGCAATACAAACACACCCTAAGAACAAAGAAGGAACAGCACATTAGAAATCAGCTGGATGGAATTGAGGAATCCATAGAATCAAACCACTTCTGGGAGAATTGGAATACAAACCTCATCAAACAAACACTTTGCAAACCTCATCATGAGGAATTGGCTCTCCAAGATGGGGATATGTGGAGAAATCACTTTGCAAACCTCATCATGAGGAATTGGCTCTCCAAGATGGGGATATGTGGAGAAATCACTTTGCAAACCTCATCATGAGGAATTGGCTCTCCAAGATGGGGATATGTGGAGAAATCACTTTGCAAACCTCATCATGAGGAATTGGCTCTCCAAGATGGGGATATGTGGAGAAATCACTTAGCAAACCTCATCATGAGGAATTGGCTCTCCAAGATGGGGATATGTGGAGAAATCACTTTGCAAACCTCATCATGAGGAATTGGCTCTGGGGATATGTGGAGAAATCACAAAACCTGGGGATAAGATGGGGATATGGAGAAATCACTTTGCAAACCTCATCATGAGGAATTGGCTCTCCAAGATGGGGATATGTGGAGAAATCACTTTGCAAACCTCATCATGAGGAATTGGCTCTCCAAGATGGGGATATGTGGAGAAATCACTTTGCAAACCTCATCATGAGGAATTGGCTCTCAAGATGGGGATATGTGGAGAAATCACTTTGCAAACCTCATCATGAGGAATTGGCTCTCCAAGATGGGGATATGTGGAGAAATCACTTAGAAATCATCTTAGCAAACACTTTGCAAACCTCATGAGGAATTGGCTCTCCAAGATGGGGATATGTGGAGAAATCACTTTGCAAACCTCATCATGAGGAATTGGCTCTCCAAGATGGGGATATGTGGAGAAATCACTTTGCAAACCTCATCATGAGGAATTGGCTCTCCAAGATGGGGATATGTGGAGAAATCACTTTGCAAACCTCATCATGAGGAATTGGCTCTCCAAGATGGGGATATGTGGAGAAATCACTTTGCAAACCTCATCATGAGGAATTGGCTCTCAAGATGGGGATATGTGGAGAAATCACTTTGCAAACCTCATCATGAGGAATTGGCTCTCCAAGATGGGGATATGTGGAGAAATCACTTTGCAAACCTCATCATGAGGAATTGGCTCTCCAAGATGGGGATATGTGGAGAAATCACTTTGCAAACCTCAAAGGAATTGGCTCTCCAAGATGGGGATATGTGGAGAAATCACTTTGCAAACCTCATCATGAGGAATTGGCTCTCCAAGATGGGGATATGGCACTTTGCAAACCTCATCATGAGGAATTGGGATGGGGATATGTGGAGAAATCACTTTGCAAACCTCATCATGAGGAAGATGGAGATGGCTCAAACCTCATCAAGATGGGGATATGTGGAGAAATCACTTTGCAAACCTCATCATGAGGAATTGGCTCTCCAAGATGGGGATATGTGGAGAAATCACTTTGCAAACCTCATAACAAAGAGCCCAGAAGAAAAATATATTCAAGAAAAATCACTTACAAATCATCATGAGGAATTGAAAAAAGACTATCAGAATCCTGAGGATGTGGAGAAATCACTTTTGCAAACCTTTACCCCTACTACAAGATGGGTCCAGGTCATATCATGTGTCTTCTCAGTCATGTTGACACTGGTCTACTACCAGGTCATGTGTCTTCTCTGTCATGTTGACACTGGTCTACTACCAGGTCATGTGTCTTCTCAGTCATGTTGACACTGGTCTACTACCAGGTCATGTGTCTTCTCAGTCATGTTGACACTGGTCTACTACCAGGTCATGTGTCTTCTCAGTCATGTTGACACTGGTCTACTACCAGGTCATGTGTCTTCTCAGTCATGTTGACACTGGTCCACTACCAGGTCATGTGTCTTCTCAGTCATGTTGACACTGGTCCACTACCAGGTCATGTGTCTTCTCAGTCATGTTGACACTGGTCCACTACCAGGTCATGTGTCTTCTCTGTCATGTTGACACTGGTCTACTACCAGGTCATGTGTCTTCTCAGTCATGTTGACACTGGTCTACTACCAGGTCATGTGTCTTCTCAGTCATGTTGACACTGGTCCACTACCAGGTCATGTGTCTTCTCAGTCATGTTGACACTGGTCTACTACCAGGTCATGTGTCTTCTCAGTCATGTTGACACTGGTCCACTACCAGGTCATGTGTCTTCTCCACTACCAGTCATGTTGACACTGGTCTCATGTGTCTTCTCACATGTTGACACTGGTCATGGTCATGTCTTCTCAGTCATGTTGACACTGGTCTACTACCAGGTCATGTGTCTTCTCAGTCATGTCACTGGTCCACTACCAGGTCATGTGTCTTCTCTGACACTGGTCTACTACCAGGTCATGTGTCTTCTCAGTCATGTTGACACTGGTCTACTACCAGGTCATGTGTCTTCTCAGTCATGTTGACACTGGTCTACTACCAGGACACTCATCATGTGTCTTCTCTGTCATGTTGACACTGGTCTACTACCAGGTCATGTGTCTTCTCAGTCATGTTGACACTGGTCTACTACCAGGTCATGTGTCTTCTCAGTCATGTTGACACTGGTCCACTACCAGGTCATGTGTCTTCTCTGTCATGTTGACACTGGTCTACTACCAGGTCATGTGTCTTCTCAGTCATGTTGACACTGGTCTACTTCCAGGTCATGTGTCTTCTCAGTCATGTTGACACTGGTCTACTACCAGGTCATATGTCTTCTCAGTCATGTTGACACTGGTCTACTACCAGGTCATGTGTCTTCTCTGTCATGTTGACACTGGTCCACTACCAGGTCATGTGTCTTCTCTGTCATGTTGACACTGGTCCACTACCAGGTCATGTGTCTTCTCAGTCATGTTGACACTGGTCCACTACCAGGTCATGTGTCTTCTCTGTCATGTTGACACTGGTCCACTACCAGGTCATGTGTCTTCTCTGTCATGTTGACACTGGTCTACTACCAGGTCATGTGTCTTCTCTGTCATGTTGACACTGGTCTACTACCAGGTCATGTGTCTTCTCAGTCATGTTAACACTGGTCCACTACCAGGTCATGTGTCTTCTCAGTCATGTTGACACTGGTCTACTAACCAGGTCATGTGTCTTCTCAGTCATGTTGACACTGGTCTACTACCAGGTCATGTGTCTTCTCTGTCATGTTGACACTGGTCTACTACCAGGTCATGTGTCTTCTCTGTCATGTTGACACTGGTCTACTACCAGGTCATGTGTCTTCTCAGTCATGTTGACACTGGTCTACTACCAGGTCATGTGTCTTCTCAGTCATGTTGACACTGGTCTACTACCAGGTCATGTGTCTTCTCTGTCATGTTGACACTGGTCTACTACCAGGTCATGTCATGTGTCTTCTCAGTCATGTTGACACTGGTCTACTACCAGGTCATGTGTCTTCTCAGTCATGTTGACACTGGTCTACTACCAGGTCATGTGTCTTCTCTGTCATGTTGACACTGGTCTACTACCAGGTCATGTGTCTTCTCAGTCATGTTGACACTGGTCCACTACCAGGTCATGTGTCTTCTCAGTCATGTTGACACTGGTCTACTACCAGGTCATGTGTCTTCTCAGTCATGTTGACACTGGTCTACTACCAGGTCATGTGTCTTCTCAGTCATGTTGACACTGGTCCACTACCAGGTCATGTGTCTTCTCAGTCATGTTGACACTGGTCTACTACCAGGTCATGTGTCTTCTCAGTCATGTTGACACTGGTCTACTACCAGGTCATGTGTCTTCTCAGTCATGTTGACACTGGTCTACTACCAGGTCATGTGTCTTCTCTAGTCATGTTGACACTGGTCTACTACCAGGTCATGTGTCTTCTCAGTCATGTTGACACTGGTCCACTACCAGGTCATGTGTCTTCTCTGTCATGTTGACACTGGTCTACTACCAGGTCATGTGTCTTCTCAGTCATGTTGACACTGGTCTACTACCAGGTCATGTGTCTTCTCAGTCATGTTGACACTGGTCTACTTCCAGGTCATGTGTCTTCTCAGTCATGTTGACACTGGTCTACTACCAGGTCATGTGTCTTCTCTGTCATGTTGACACTGGTCCACTACCAGGTCATGTGTCTTCTCTGTCATGTTGACACTGGTCCACTACCAGGTCATGTGTCTTCTCAGTCATGTTGACACTGGTCCACTACCAGGTCATGTGTCTTCTCTGTCATGTTGACACTGGTCCACTACCAGGTCATGTGTCTTCTCAGTCATGTTGACACTGGTCTACTACCAGGTCATATGTCTTCTCAGTCATGTTGACACTGGTCCACTACCAGGTCATGTGTCTTCTCTGTCATGTTGACACTGGTCCACTACCAGGTCATGTGTCTTCTCTGTCATGTTGACACTGGTCCACTACCAGGTCATGTGTCTTCTCTGTCATGTTGACACTGGTCCACTACCAGGTCATATGTCTTCTCAGTCATGTTGACACTGGTCTACTACCAGGTCATGTGTCTTCTCTGTCATGTTGACACTGGTCCACTACCAGGTCATGTGTCTTCTCTGTCATGTTGACACTGGTCCACTACCAGGTCATGTGTCTTCTCAGTCATGTTGACACTGGTCCACTACCAGGTCATGTGTCTTCTCAGTCATGTTGACACTGGTCCACTACCAGGTCATGTGTCTTCTCAGTCATGTTGACACTGGTCTACTACCAGGTCATGTGTCTTCTCAGTCATGTTGACACTGGTCCACTACCAGGTCATGTGTCTTCTCAGTCATGTTGACACTGGTCTACTACCAGGTCATGTGTCTTCTCAGTCATGTTGACACTGGTCTACTACCAGGTCATGTGTCTTCTCAGTCATGTTGACACTGGTCTACTACCAGGTCATGTGTCTTCTCAGTCATGTTGACACTGGTCTACTACCAGGTCATATGTCTTCTCAGTCATGTTGACACTGGTCCACTACCAGGTCATGTGTCTTCTCAGTCATGTTGACACTGGTCTACTACCAGGTCATGTGTCTTCTCAGTCATGTTGACACTGGTCTACTACCTGGTCATGTGTCTTCTCAGTCATGTTGACACTGGTCCACTACCAGGTCATGTGTCTTCTCAGTCATGTTGACACTGGTCTACTACCAGGTCATGTGTCTTCTCAGTCATGTTGACACTGGTCTACTACCATTGCTTTAATGTATTGTTGTTCTCATTGATATTGTTGTTGTAGTTGTTGTTAATGGTAATCCCATGTCCACTACTACTATTATTATTAACCCAACTACCCTATCCTACCATGACAATATCAACCCAACTACTGTATCCTACCATGACTATATCAACCCAACTACCCTATCCTACCATGACAATATCAACCCAACTACCCTATCCTACCATGACAATATCAACCCAACTACCCTATCCTACCATGACTATATCAACCCAAATACTGAATCCTACCATGACTATATCAACCCAACCACCCTATCCTACCACGACTATATCAACCCAACTACCCTATCCTACCATGACTATATCAATCCAACTACCCTATCCTACCATGACTATATCAACCCAATTACCCTATCCTACCATGACTATATCAACCCAACTACCCTATCCTACCATGACTATATCAACCCAAATACTGAATCCTACCATGACTATATCAACCCAACTACCCTATCCTACCATGACTATATCAACCCAAATACTGAATCCTACCATGACTATATCAACCCAACTACCCTATCCTACCATGACTATATCAACCCAACTACCCTATCCTACCATGACTATATCAACCCAACTACCCTATCCTACCATGACTATATCAACCCAAATACTGAATCCTACCATGACTATATCAACCCAACTACCCTATCCTACCATGACTATATCAACCCAACTACCCTATCCTACCATGACTATATCAACCCAACTACCCTATCCTACCATGACTATATCAACCCAACTACCCTATCCTACCATGACTATATCAACCCAACTACCCTATCCTACCATGACTATATCAACCTACCCTAACTACCCTATCCTACCATGACAATATCAACCCAACTACCCTATCCTACCATGACTATATCAACCCAACTACCCTATCCTACCATGACTATATCAACCCAACTACCCTATCCTAACATGACTATATCAACCCAACTACCCTATCCTACCATGACTATATCAACCCAACTACCCTATCCTACCATGACTATATCAACCCAACTACCCTATCCTACCATGACTATATCAACCCAACTACCCTATCCTACCATGACTATATCAACCCAAATACTGAATCCTACCATGACTATATCAACCCAACTACCCTATCCTACCATGACTATATCAACCCAAATACTGAATCCTACCATGACTATATCAACCCAACTACCCTATCCTACCATGACTATATCAACCCAACTACCCTATCCTACCATGACTATATCAACCCAACTACCCTATCCTACCATGACTATATCAACCCAAATACTGAATCCTACCCATGACTATATCAACCCAACTACCCTATCCTACCATGACTATATCAACCCAAATACTGAATCCTACCATGACTATATCAACCCAACTACCCTATCCTACCATGACTATATCAAACCAGCAAATCAACTACCCTATCCTAACCATGACTATATCAACACCTCTGGAAGAACCACCCAATCCTACCATGACTATATCAGAACCAGCAACTACCCTATCCTACCATGACTATATCAACCCAACTACCCTATCCTACCATGACTATATCAACCCAACTACCCTCATCCTACCATGACTATATCAACCCAACTACCCTATCCTACCATGACTATATCAACCCAAATACTGAATCCTACCATGACTATATCAACACCAAGAACTAACTAGTATCTTTTCTAAACTATTTAAATCACTTCTCTGGACCTAACTCCATGTGTTGCCATGATCATGTATTCCAGTGGTTTACCACATTTTTGACCTTCAACCCCTAAAGGATTGGTACAAAATGTGTGACCCCTAGGATATATCATATCACTTCTCTGGAGTCAGAACCAGCACAATCAACTAGGATATATCCCATATCACTCTCTGGAGTCCAGAACCAGCAGAATCACATTCGAACATGAGTGGACAATAGGATATATCATATCACTTCTGGAGTCAGAACCAGCAGCCTGTCCAGAACCAGCACAATCACAGACATAAACCAGCACAATCAACTGAATATCATTTTTAAAACACAAGATCAACTAGGAAACAGAAATATGTTTTACAGAACCAGTGCATTTGGAGTTGAACCAGCATCAACTATGGATAAATCACGCCACTTCTCTGGAGTCCAGAACCAGCACAATCAACTAGGATATATCATATCACTTCTCTGGAGTCCAGAACCAGCACAATCAACTAGGATATATCATATCACTTCTCTGGAGTCCAGAACCAGCATAATCAACTAGGATATATCATATCATCACTCAACTCTCTGGAGTCCAGAACCAGCACAATCAACTAGGATATATCATTCTCTGGATCACTTCTCTGGAGTCCAGAACCAGCATAATCAAGAACTAATCAACTAGGATATATCATATCTCATATCACTTCTCTGGAGTCCAGAACCAGCACAATCAACTAGGATATATCTTATCACTTCTCTGGAGTCCAGAACCAGCACAATCAACTAGGATAAATCATATCACTTCTCTGGATATATCATATCAGTCCAGAACCAGCAGAATCAACTAGGATATATCATATCACTTCTCTGGAGTCCAGAACCAGCACAATCAACTAGGATATATCATATCACTTCTCTGGAGTCCAGAACCAGCATAATCAACTAGGATATATCATATCACTTCTCTGGAGTCCAGAACCAGCACAATCAACTAGGATATATCATATCACTTCTCTGGAGTCCAGAACCAGCACAATCAACTAGGATATATCATATCACTTCTCTGGAGTCCAGAACCAGCACAATCAACTAGGATATATCATATCACTTCTCTGGAGTCCAGAACCAGCACAATCAACTAGGATATATCATATCACTTCTCTGGAGTCCAGAACCAGCACAATCAACTAGGATATATCATATCACCTCTCTGGAGTCCAGAACCAGCATAATCAACTAGGATATATCATATCACTTCTCTGGAGTCCAGAACCAGCAGAACTAGGATATATCAATCACTTCTCTGGAGGAACCAGCACAATATAGGATATATCATATCACTTCTCTGGAGTCCAGAACCAGCACAATCAACTAGGATATATCATATCACTTCTCTGGAGTCCAGAACCAGCATAATCAACTAGGATATATCATATCACTTCTCTGGAGTCCAGAACCAGCACAATATATCAACTAGGATATATCATATCACTTCTCTGAGTCCAGAACCAGCACAATCAACTAGGATATATCATATCACTTCTCTGGAGTCCAGAACCAGCATAATCAACTAGGATATATCATATCACTTCTCTGGAGTCCAGAACAACAGGATATATCATATCACAGAACCAGCATAATCAACTAGGATATATCATATCACTGGAGTCAGAACCAGCACAATCAACTAGGATATATCATATCACTTCTCTGGAGTCCAGAACCAGCACAATCAACTAGGATATATCATATCACTTCTCTGGAGTCCAGAACCAGCACAATCAACTAGGATATATATATCATATCACTTCTCTGGAGAACCAGAACAACAGGATATATCACAATCAGAACCAGCACAATAGGATATATCATATCACTTCTCTGGAGTCCAGAACCAGCACAAGAACCAGCACAATCAACTAGGATATATCATATCACTTCTCTGGAGTCCAGAACCAGCACAATCAACTAGGATATATCATATCACTTCTCTGGAGTCCAGAACCAGCATAATCAACTAGGAACCAGCATAATCAACTAGGATATATCATATCACTTCTCTGGAGTCCAGAACCAGCAGAATCAACTAGGATATATCATATCACTTCTCTGGAGTCCAGAACCAGCACAATCAACTAGGATATATCATATCACTTCTCTGGAGTCCAGAACCAGCATAATCAACTAGGATATATCATATCACTTCTCTGGAGTCCAGAACCAGCACAATCAACTAGGATATATCATATCACTTCTCTGGAGTCCAGAACCAGCACAATCAACTAGGATATATCATATCACTTCTCTGGAGTCCAGAACCAGCACAATCAACTAGGATATATCTTATCACTTCTCTGGAGTCCAGAACCAGCACAATCAACTAGGATATATCATATCACTTCTCTGGAGTCCAGAACCAACAGAATCAACTAGGATATATTATATCACTTCAAGCAGATTCATACGGCCTACTTGTAGCAGAGATTGATTGATTGGCTAGGAAGCATGTTCTGTCTGTACCACGCCATCACCTAGGATTGGCTGGGAAGCATGTTCTGTCTGCAGAGTACTCAGTACTGGAAGGGTAGCCATGTTCTACCTGCAGAGTACTTATTACCAGACGGGTAACCATGTTCTACCTGCAGAGTACTTATTACCAGACGGGTAGCCATGTTCTACCTGCAGAGTACTTATTACTGGAAGGGTAGCCATGTTCTACCTGCAGAGTACTTATTACCAGACGGGTAACCATGTTCTACCTGCAGAGTACTTATTACCAGACGGGTAGCCATGTTCTACCTGCAGAGTACTTATTACCAGACGGGTAACCATGTTCTACCCGTAAGACATTCCCCAGAATATGTTACATCTTCATCACATGATATTGAAGGCAGTGTGATTTTACAGCTGCTTATCTTTAGACGTACCAGGAATCTATATTAGGCCAATCTGAAATAAGGAAATTATCAATCAAATCACCAGGCAGCCAAGATGAGTCAGTAGTATATTTCTAAACTGTACTTTATGTGATGAAAAACATAGTCCTACTCTGTTTTTGCTAGGTAAAACCAGAGGAAACTAAAACAAGTTGTTTCGATCTCTAATCTGGAACATCCATGTCTCTAATCTGGATGTTGTTTCTGGACTCTAATTTGGAACATCCAGGTCTCTAATCTGGAACATCCATGTCTCTAATCTGGATGTTATTTCTGGCCTCTAATCTGGAACATCCATGTCTCTAATCTGGATGTTGTTTCTGGCCTCTAATCTGGAACATCCATGTCTCTAATCTGGATGTTGTTTCTGGCCTCTAATCTGGAACATCCAGGTCTCTAATCTGGATGTTGTTTCTGGCCTCTAATCTGGAACATCCAGGTCTCTAATCTGGAACATCCAGGTCTCTAATCTGGATGTTGTTTCTGGACTCGAATCTGGATGTTGTTTCTTGACTCTATTCTGGAACATCCAGGACTCTAATCTGATGTTGTTTCTGGCCTCTAATCTGGATGTTGTTTCTGGCCTCTAATCTGGAACATCCAGGACTCTAATCTGGAACATCTGGGTCTCTAATCTGGATGTTGATTCTGGCCTCTAATCTGGATGTTGTTTCTGGCCTCTAATCTGGAACATTAAGGACTCTAATCTGGAACATCTGGGTCTCTAATCTGGAATATCTGGATGTTGTTTCTGTTTCTGGGCTCTAATCTGGATGTTGTTTCTGTTTCTGAGCTCCAATCTGGATGTTGTTTCTGTTTCTGGGCCCTAATCTGGATGTGTGCGCCCGCCTTTGTGCACCAATGCTTATGACTGGTCATTGGTCAACAATCAAGACATGCAACTTTTTGGTTCTGAATGCACAGATGAGAATTTAATGATGACTTGTGGCAGGTGTGTTCAGAACCACAACTACTAAACATGTACACATCAAATATAATTTTGGGTAAAATTATACCACCGGCCAAAAGGACACTTTGGAGACTGGAAGACAAAGGGACATGAACTCTGTCAGGTAGATTCCTATTGGTGGACATGGAGACTGGAAGACAAAGGGTCATGAACTCTGTCAGGTAGATTCCTATTGGTGGACGTGGAAACTGGAAGACAAAGGGTCATGAACTCTGTCAGGTAGATTCCTATTGGTGGACGTGGAGACTGGAAGACAAAGGGTCATAAACTCTGTCAGGTAGATTCCTATTGGTGGACGTGGAAACTGGAAGACAAAGGGTCATGAACTCTGTCAGGTAGATTCCTATTGGTGGACGTGGAAACTGGAAGACAAAGGGTCATGAACTCTGTCAGGTAGATTCCTATTGGTGGACGTGGAGACTGGAAGACAAAGGGTCATGAACTCTGTCAGGTAGATTCCTATTGGTGGACGTGGAGACTGGATGACAAAGTGGAGACTGGAAGACAAGAACTCTGTCAGGTAGATTCCTATTGGTGGACGTGGAGACTGGAAGACAAAGGGTCATGAACTCTGTCAGGTAGATTCCTATTGGTGGACGTGGAGACTGGAAGACAAAGGGTCATGAACTCTGTCAGGTAGATTCCTATTGGTGGATTGGAGTGGAAGACAAAGGGAGACTGGAAGACAAAGGGACATGAACTCTGTCAGGTAGATTCCTATTGGTGGACGTGGAGACTGGAAGACAAAGGGTCATGAACTCTGTCAGGTAGATTCCTATTGGTGGACGTGGAGACTGGAAGACAAAGGGTCATGAACTCTGTCAGGTAGATTCCTATTGGTGGACGTGGAAACTGGAAGACAAAGGGTCATGAACTCTGTCAGGTAGAGTCGGTGCACGTGCCTGTTCACAGTGGAGTGTGTAGAGGTGACAGCTCCAGTGACTGCTCCCGCTGTGCCGGGCCATAAGGCTCTCTCATTATAAACATAAGCCCATACATTAACATCAATATACATGTATACATTAAACAGCCTTTACTTCAATGACCTCTGTCTGACCTTACAGCTCAGCCAACCAGAACCCCCCAGCAGACAGACATATACCATGTACATAATCATATAAAATATTACCATGTTCGGCCTCCCGAGTAGCTCAGCGGTCTAAGGCACTGCATCACAGTGCTAGCTGAGTAGCTCAGCGGTCTAAGGCACTGCCTCACAGTGCTAGCTGAGTAGCTCAGCGGTCTAAGGCACTGTATCACAGTGCTAGCTGAGTAGCTCAGCGGTCTAAGGCACTGCATCACAGTGCTAGCTGAGTAGCTCAGCGGTCAAAGGCACTGCATCACAGTGCTAGCCGAGTAGCTCAGCGGTCTAAGGCACTGCATCACAGTGCTAGCCGAGTAGCTCAGCGGTCTAAGGCACTGTATCACAGTGCTAGCTGAGTAGCTCAGCGGTCTAAGGCACTGCATCACAGTGCTAGCTGAGTAGCTCAGCGGTCTAAGGCACTGCCTCACAGTGCTAGCTGAGTAGCTCAGCGGTCTAAGGCACTGTATCACAGTGCTAGCTGAGTAGCTCAGCGGTCTAAGGCACTGCATCACAGTGCTAGCTGAGTAGCTCAGCGGTCTAAGGCACTGCATCACAGTGCTAGCCGAGTAGTTCAGCGGTCTAAGGCACTGCATCACAGTGCTAGCCGAGTAGCTCAGCGGTCTAAGGCACTGCATCACAGTGCTAGCCGAGTAGCTCAGCGGTCTAAGGCACTGCATCACAGTGCTAGCAGATTAGCTCAGCGGTCTAAGGCACTGCATCACAGTGCTAGCTGAGTAGCTCAGCGGTCTAAGGCACTGCATCACAGTGCTAGCTGAGTAGCTCAGCGGTCTAAGGCACTGCATCACAGTGCTAGCCGAGTAGCTCAGCGGTCTAAGGCACTGCATCACAGTGCTAGCTGAGTAGCTCAGCGGTCTAAGGCACTGCATCACAGTGCTCGCTTTGTCACTACAGATCCTGGTTCGTTTCCAATCTGTGGCACCGCCGGTCGCGCCCGGGAGACCCATGAGGCGGAGCACAATCGGCCAAGCATCGTCCGGGTTAGGGGAGGGTTAGGCCCAGCATCGTCCGGGTTAGGGGAGGGTTAGGCCCAGCATCGTCCGGGTTAGGGGAGGGTTAGGCCCAGCATCGTCCGGGTTAGGGGAGGGTTAGGCCCAGCATCGTCCGGGTTAGGGAGGGTTAGGCCCAGCATCGTCCGGGTTAGGGAGGGTTAGGCCCAGCATCATCCGGGTTAGGGAGGGTTAGGCCCAGCATCGTCCGGGTTAGGGAGGGTTATCGGGTTAGGGGAGGGTTAGGCCCAGCATCGTCCGGGTTAGGGGAGGGTTAGGCCCAGCATCGTCCGGGTTAGGGGAGGGGTTAGGGGAGGGTTAGGCCCAGCATCGTCCGGGTTAGGGGAGGGTTAGGCCCAGCATCGTCCGGGTTAGGGGAGGGTTAGGCCCAGCATCGTCCGGGTTAGGGGAGGGTTAGGCCCAGCATCGTCCGGGTTAGGGGAGGGTTAGGCCCAGCATCGTCCTGGTTAGGGGAGGGTTAGGCCCAGCATCGTCCGGGTTAGGGGAGGGTTAGTCAGGCCGGGATGTCCTTGTCTCATCACACTCTAGCGATTACTGTGGCTGGCCGGGAGCATACACATTGGTACGGATAGCTTCCGGGTTAAGCGGTCAAAAAGCAGTGTGACTTGGTGGGTTTCCATTTGAGGAGGACGCATGGCTCCCGATATTCGCCTCCCCAGAGTCGCCACAATGGGACAACGACTGTAACGACCCACATGAGTTCTACATGGAACCAAAAAGGATTCTTCAAACGTTTCTCCTATGGCGACAGCTGACCTTTAAGGTTCCGGATGGCACCTTTAAAGTCTAAGAGTGTAGCTTCACCTGGATTCACCCGTCTAGTCTATGTCATGGACATACTGTGTTTACTGTGATGTCATACCATGACAGTGTGGGGAACGGAGAGGTAGCACGGGGGAGGGGCGTAGGTGTCATACCATGACAGTGTGGGGAACGGAGAGGTAGCACGGGGGAGGGGCGTAGGTGTCATACCATGACAGTGTGGGGAACGGAGAGGTAGCACGGGGAGGGGGCGTAGGTGTCATACCATGACAGTGTGGGGAACGGAGAGGTAGCACGGGGAGGGGCGTAGGTGTCATACCATGACAGTGTGGGGAACGGAGTGGTAGCACGGGGGAGGGGCGTAGGTGTCATACCATGACAGTGT